>NC_069500.1:631625416-631925416 GCF_027579735.1 Bombina bombina
AATCTCAGAGACATCTTTTTTGACAGCTAAGAGCTCCGTTTTAATGCATTGTTTAACCTGGGTGATTTCGTCAAGGAGAGTCTGGATATCTTTTTTACTAGGTAGATTCTGTAAATCTGCCTTTGTTACAGGAGACATATTTGATTCAGATGGGCTCTGTGAAGTCCTAGAAGGAGATTGATCTTCTGAGTTACTTGTTAGGGATATATCTGTTGTTTTAAAGTACTTATCCACTTTTGATCCTTGTGGTGTAGTGTTTTTATTTATTTTATCTTGTTTATTTCCTTTTTTAGAGGCCATGATAGTAATCTTAGTTTTCAAGCAGCTTTTAGTTGGATCTTGTTTTTTTTTTTTTTTGTTTTTTTCCTTCTCTCTCTCCTCTTTTTCTTTCCCTTATCTTTTAATTGATATTTTTAGTTTAACCATTTTTGCTATTGTAGTATTTTCTGTGTTTGTGAGTTTGGAAATTACTGTCTTTAATGCTCACAAGAAAGGCCTACAAATCTCTATTGATTTTCTATTTTATTGACTCACACCTGCCTAGGTTGTAGGGGGTTAGCTATATGTTTAAGAAAGGGAAAAGGTAGGTATTTTAACTTCTTATTTTATTTCTTTGTTTCTCTGTTGTGAGATATAGCCAAGGGGCTGTGTGTATCTTTTTACTGGGTTCCACCCCCCCCCTTCCACCACCACCCTTGTCCCTTATTTCTCACCTTTTTGCTGTTTGTTTATATTGCTTTCAATAATTATACAGACGATGTGCCACCTTAGATTGACTTATCTTTAAATATGAGGCTTAGCTGAGTAAGTTGTTCGGGACAAGCAACAGTTATTAATCCTTAGTATATAGTAGAGTCAATATCTGTGGAACATATAATTATTAGACGCTAATAAATTCAGTATAGTTGGCATTTCACTACATACTTAGAAGCAGGAGAATCAAACATTTAGCAATAAATAACCCATTATCATCAATGTCTCAATATAAGCTATTGCGAAGAAATATCAAAATAAAACGTTCCTTTACTTTGTTAACTTTAGTATGGGGATATGCCGCTTACTGTATTAGTGTAAACAGTAATACTTGCAGTTTGAAGTCCTCTAGGGATTTAGCTTACAGCTCGGCTTATTTTCCAGTAAGGGGGGTCAGAGTCGCCCCGGTGGCGTGTATCACCCAGTAATTGCCCGCTTTAAGAGGTATAGCAGACTGAATAGGCAGTGTGCGCTTCGGATGGGGTCTACGGGTAGAGCTACGCCTGCATTCCTGTGACACCTGGGTGGTGAGCAGCATTAGCGAAGTGTCTCCCCGCACTCCGATCTCGCGGTTCTGGTCACTCTCAGTCCTGCTCTGCTGGGTTGTTTGCTTCGGCTGCTGATCTCCAGTCGGATACCTCCGTCACGCTCTCTCTCTGTGGCCAAAGTGCGCCACAGCGCCGGGACTCCTCCTGCCCTCTGTGCTGTGCACTGTATTACAGGTATGTCTCAGCCCACTTCAAGATTATACCTGTAGAAGGGGGAACTTGTAGATTATGGTAGGGGGATTCAGATTACCATCCTTCTGCTTTTACTCCCCTCCTTTCCCTCCCAAAGTGTGGGCTGTTATTTTTTGCTGCTCATAGGGGGTTATTCTCAGCCGGAGCACCTAGTCCCTGCAGTCATGTTCCCTCTCGGCTGGCTCCGCCCCCTCATAAATACACTTTTAAATGCTTTTTTGATGTGTTTTGTGATAATTTTTGTTTCACAAAACAGTAAACCAGAGCTCTGAAGTCACGGCAATCATTCTAGCATAAATTGTGATTGCGCTCAAGCAATCGCAATTACTTTCAAATCGTAATGCTAGTGGTGAGCCTGAAAAGTGCAAATACCCACTTTGAAATCTGGCACTGTATCTTTTGGAGCTGATACAAATTTGATGAATTTAAAATTTGCTGGTGTGTGGCTGCCTTTTGGAATTTTTGGAAGTGAGGATATTAGTACAAAGTCCTTGAGTACCATTGTACACTGCTTTATGTAATACATGGGTAATGAACTTTATTGGAATTATGGGAAACATTTTACGAGCCATCTTCACATGTTGATCTGAATTTGTAGTTGAGTTAGCTATAAAAGTATCGTGTTAATTTTCAAAAGCACAGAGAAAACTAAAAATATTAACTGCTTGAAATATGATTTAGCATTGAGCTTAATCATCTCAGTATGTATACATAACCACCAGTATGTATACATAACCACTAAGATATATATTATGTAAAAAAAATAATAAACCTAAACCTCAGTTCACCACTATTCAGCATTATTATTATATTACCAAATTTAAATAATGTACATTGTATATACTACAACCGGGCATGTGTAGCTCTTTTAATAACGGTTCTTTTTTGTACTTTGGAGTGCTGCCTCACCTACATTTCTTTGATTGATTGTCTATGGATCTTTAAAGGGAAGATATATGAGGCTTTTTGCACCCTACAACATTCTATATATGATGGGGAACCATATTTTGCTTGTGTGCTGATCTAACTGTTTGGACTATATGACATACTATCACGAGGTCGCTATCTGTTAAGATTTATGCAAAACAAAATGTTGTTTTAAAAATGAACTTATTAGGGCCTTATGTCAAAGTATCTAAAAATATATTTAAAAAAATAAACAATCATTCCTTATGTATTTTTTTAAATTGGATCCATTACACTTATCACTGTCAGTTATCTTTACTTGTTTGGTTACAAGTGTCTGATTTTCCTGAGAAGTTGGCATCCTATAGAATTTAAGACAATGGGCCAGGGATTTATATAACTGTGGCTGATCATTTAGGCAACTATCTACATTACCTAATAAGAAACCCTGCTTTGAAAATAAAATATTAGAAATATGTTTTCAATTTGTATATTTATGATATATACCAAACTTCATTTTCAGTAATAATAGATTTTAACTTCATATTAACTTGCAAGAGTTTAAATCATTTTCTTAATGAGACATCTGTTGTTGAAACTACTTTTAGCAAATAACATTTTTACATAACATTTTTGCCTCCATTACAATGACTCAGAAAAAGATGTTTACAATAAAACTGTTTAATAATTTCAGTTTGTACTTCATTTATCAAAATGTGTATGCAGTCATAAAATATATCTATCTATCTATCTATCTATAATCTATCTATCTATGATCTGTATGTCTGTCTACCTATCTATTATCTAATCTATCTATCTATCTATCTATTTATTTATCTATCTATCTATCTATCTATCTATCAATCATCTATCTACAGTATCTATCTATCTATCTATCTATCTATCTATCTATCTATCTACCTTTAAAAAACAAATAAGTACAAAATTCACATGATGCAAAAATAGAAATACAATAACAAGAGAAAAACAAATACAAATATAAGGATTTGAATTCTGAAAGAAAAAAGCGCAAAGAGAGACTCAAGTGCAATAAATAACACAGACGCTGCTGCTCTTAAAAAAATGCACTTACAATGTTTATTAATAATAAAGCAGGTATAAAACACAGTTTTCTCCTTCAAGGTAATTTATCCAAATACTCAGCTGCTCCAGTCTGTTTTCACAGCCTTTCAATGTCCGCTCCCTTCTAATGTCCACCGGAAATTTCAGTGTAAGGGAAAACCTTTGTTCATGGAGCTACGGTAGCCCTGAGAGTCCAAAAAGCAGAGCGTTCTATTCTTAGAACTACGGCTCCTCTGCAGATCCAAAATTCAGTCCTGTGGTACCTCTACGTGTTTCTTCTGCTATAGTGCAGACTTTCTCAAGACGATAAAGAGTCTAATGCTGAGTGGATTCAATATCCGTCACAATAAAAACCCTCATGGTAAATCCTATTGGTTAAAATTTCCTCAGTGTAATATGGGTAAAAAATGCTCACTGGGTCCTCGAGACCAAATTATCAAATGCTACGTTCCTTTTGCAAATAACAAATAATATGTATAGTTAATAACAATACATCTAAAGTTAATAAATGCTACATTAAAAAAAGGAACAATTAATTTGCACAAAAAAATATAACAATAGTACTAAAATCCTACCACTAGGTAAAATTTAATGAAGCAAAAAATATATTAAAAGTTGATACAACGTGTGTTTATGCATATATTAAAAATCCCTTCAAACTAAGCAATATTCATCTATATATAGTTAATATCTACACATCCAAAATTAATACATGTTGCAATCCCCAAAAACAATTAATTAGCACAAAGAAAATGTAACAACAATACTCTAATCCTACAGCTAGGTTAAGTTTAATGAAGCAAATATAATTAAAAATTATAACAAGATGTATTTATGCGCATATCCTTGCAACCCAAGCAAGATTCATCTCTATATATGATGGGCATTCACAATCTGGAAATCCCATTTTTAAAAAATTATTCTATATGTATATATATGTATAACTTTCCTACTAAAAAAGAGTGATTTAATCCTAAGTATCCAAGTTGATCTGGATTATAGAGGGATAGAGATATAGAAATGGGTTTAGAAAATTTGATAGTATGTACACTGTCATCTCCATTTTAAGCCCTCATTATTATCAAAATCTATTTAAGTATCATCCTTTATGGACCAAATACAAAACATCATATAAAAAAATTAATTCTATATTAAAAATATGATTATTAAAGGTTGTTTAAAAGTTATTTAGAGGTTGTTTAAAATGGAGGGGAAATGAGGAGGAAGTAATTATTGTATACAAAGTATTACTAAAGGAACCCTAAGAATATCTAAAGAATGTCAGATTTTTTTATATTAATTACATAAAAGCTGCTATGTCAATGTCTATGTTTAATCCTTTTGGATGTAAACTGTTGAGTTTTTGTATCCAAAAAGTTTCTTGTTTTCTTAGGCTCATCAACCTATTGCTACAACTATTAGGTATCCAATCAATTGCTTGTATTTTTAGAGACCTAGAGTCTCCCCCATGATGTTCCAGAAAATGTAATGGTACACTGTGATTAACTACTTTTTCTTTTATATTGTATAGGTGTTCTGTCAGTCTGCTTCTTATCTTTCTTTTGGTGCGCCCTACATACATTTTATTACACCCACAGGTTAAGAGGTACACTACATACGTGGTGTCACATGTACACCTACTCTTGATATTAAAAGACTTAATGCCTTCGCTGTCTTTAAAATGACTATCCTTATTGATATGTTTACACATACTGCAAATTTTCTTTTCACACTTGTATGTGCCTGGCATTCCAAATTCCATTAACAATAATACAGAATCACCTGACATGCTTTTTAAAAAATTAGAGAAGTTATTACAACAAGATACCCGTGAATGGCAGGATCAAATACTGCTAGATAACTATGTACTTCATAATGTTGTTCCAAGGGGCCTCCGCATCTTTTAATATCCTGCATTTGATTTGGAGGATGTGGAATATACTAGTGAGTGGGAGGAGGCTCTACAGGAATGTTCTCTTAAACTAATTAAGGTACATATTAAGTATAGAGAGTTCAAGCTGAATAGGATTAAGAAGGATCTAGATGAGATACTTCCCAAAATACAGGTTTTTAAAACTTGGGTGACTAGGAATAACAGTATCCAAAATAGAACCAAATTATTGGAAATAGATCTTAAGAGGAGTAAACAACAAAAGTTAACTAGGGATATACAAGATTTTAAGGAGGATAAGGTTTACAATTTTAAAAAGAAGACAGAGAATATGCGCTTGATAAATAGAGGTAAAAACCCACAGGGAAACGATTTTAGAAAAGGAGGGAATACTCAAATAGGTACTTATTATCAATATGCTGAGAAAAAACTTGAAGGAGGTATGAATAGAAATGAAGTGGGTTTTAGTAATAATAATAGGGTGGCTCCACAAACTAATAGAGTACATATGGATAATTACAACCATAATAGGAATGGGAACTATAGGAGACCCTATAATGATAACACTAACAGGCAGTTTTGGATGGATAAACATTATAAATATCCTAATAAAAACCGTAATAATTATGGTAACAATGAGCAATGGAAGGGAAGGAGAGAGGAGAGAGATGGCCCATCTAATTCTAATAGGAGGGACAATTCCAGAGAAAATTCAAATGGTCTTAATATCAATACATCAAATAGATTTGAAGTGCTTAATCAGTTTCAGAATGAACCAAGTTGGTCTGCTTTGGGGGCTCGCCCTAAATCAGATTATCAAGATTATAACCATAGATCAGAGAATAATGAATGGAGAAATAATCAAAGACAAGAGGGAAATACCAATCATCAGAATCATTTTTTAGGGAAAACACCATTACCCCACAACCAAAGATTAGAACCAGAACTGAGGTACACACAACAAGGAGCGTGGGAGACCAGACAAAGACAAAACAAAAGAGGTTTAGAACAAGGAGAGGAAAGAGAGGAGGGGTCAGAGTTACAACAACCAAACAGAAGGCAGAGACGAGAAGAAGACAGGAATTAGACATCTTTAACTTGGCTAATATAGAGTTAGATGCCAATGATATTAAACTTTTAAACAAAGGTCTCAAATTTTCACCTAAAACATTACCGAATGATTTTGAAGTTTTCATCGACATTCAGAAATTTGTTAGAAAGCTAGTCTTAAAAAGATTTTATGCCAAAAAAAGAATGCAATTTAAAATCAGCAGCTAATAAAGATCACTTGGAAGGGAAAGATATAGAAACTTTAACCATTCTAAAATCCCTAGAAGATATGGGTGTTGATAGCCAGGATGTTAATGAGAGTATTGATACAATAGAGGAATTGTTTAATATTTCCATATATGAGGAAGAATCTAAGATTCACCACAGTAATTTGAAAAGACCTTCCACATTTTATCCAGTTGGAACACAGGGGGACCAAATTCCAGTCTTCACAAAGATGGTTATGGATGAGGTTTTTAATCTATTTCACAAGAAAAGAAAGAATTTAGTTAATAAGTATAATGACAATTTAACCTCCCAGGAGAGAAACTCTCTTATGAAATTGATGGATAATAAAGATATCATTTTTAGGGCAGCAGATAAGGGGGGTGGGATTGTTATACAGAAGAGGGAAGACTATTTAGCTGAATCTTATAATCTATTAAAAGATATAGACACATACCAAATTATCAATGGGAATCCCACTAAACAATACCAGAATAAGCTTAACAAAATATTAGTGTTAGCAAAAACAGAAGGAGTCCTTGATAAAGATGAGTTTAGATACTTACAGGAAAATGAACCTAGGATCCCAATATTCTACCACCTGCCAAAGGTGCATAAAGATATACATAAGCCACCTGGGAGACCTATAATCTCAGGGATTGATTCCCTGAGCGATAACGTTTCAAAATATATTGATTTTTATCTACAACCAATAGTCAAGAATACTAAATCATATATCAAGGACACCACACAAACCATCAATATATTTGAAGGTTTAGACTGGAAAGAAAACTATTGTTGGGTAACTTGCGATGTGTCTGCGCTTTATACCTCAATCCCCCATGAGAAAGGATTGAAGGCCCTTGAAATGGAACTGTTGAATTGGAAATTTTCAGCAGAGTAATTGAACTTTATCCTAGATTGCACAAGATTTATCTTAGAGCACAATTATTTTATTTTCGTAAATGTGTTCTATAAACAGGTCAAAGGAACAGCGATGGGGACTACATTTGCCCCATCGTATGCTAATATGTATATGCACAGATTTGAAATTGAGAAGGTTTGGAACAATAATCCTTTTATAAATAACATTATAAAATATTATCGTTACATAGATGACGTAATCATCCTCTGGGAGGGTGACGAATCATTGATTAATAGTTTTTTAACACATATGAACAATAATGATTTTAACTTAAATTTTACAGGTAAACATTCAAGAACAAAAATTAAATTTTTAGACCTCTGGTTATATGTAGATGCCAACTTAAAAACAGCGGTGAGTAATTTTAGTAAACCTACTGATAGAAATAGTTACATAGACAATGGAAGTGCCCACCTTAAGAGGTGGAAAGACAATGTGCCTTATGGACATTTCTTAAGACTCAGACGTAACTGTACAGATATAGAGATGTTTAAAAAGAGGCTGAACATATGAGTACTAAGTTCATAGAAAAGGGCTATAACAGAAATACAATAGAACAAGCATATAATAGGGCACAGGAAACAGATAGAGACTCTATTTTAAAACCTAAAAAGGATAAATCAACTCAAGATAATAAGGACACTTTAAGGTTTATTACTACTTGCAACGAGGGTCACAAGATCATCAAGAATATAATTTAAAAACATTGGGGAGTTCTAAAGACGGACCCTGTACTGGCCCCTATCTTGACAGAAGAACCTGTGTTCACTTTTAAGAAAGGGAGAAGTTTGAAAAACCTGCTAGCTCCCAGTAAATTGAAATAACAGAAATTGATAGGAAGAGTAATTGGCTGAGTCTAAAACCAGGCACATACAAGTGTGGAAAGAAAATTTGCAGTATGTGTAAACATATCAATAAGGATAGTCATTTTAAAGACAGCGAAGGCATTAAGTCTTTTAATATCAAGAGTAGGTGTACATGTGACACCACGTATGTAGTGTACCTCTTAACCTGTGGGTGTAATAAAATTTATGTAGGGCGCACCAAAAGAAAGATATAAGCAGACTGACAGAACACCTATACAATATAAAAGACAAAGTAGTTAATCACAGTGTACCATTACATTTTCTGGAACATCATGGGGGAGACTCTAGGTCTCTAAAAATACAAGCAATTGATTGGATACCTAATAGTTGTAGCAATAGGTTGATGAGCCTAAGAAAACAAGAAACTTTTTGGATACAAAAACTCAACAATTTACATCCAAAAGGATTAAACATAGACATTGACATAGCAGCTTTTATGTAATTAATATAAAAAAAATCTGACATTCTTTAGATATTCTTAGGGTTCCTTTAGTAATACTTTTTATACAATAATTACTTCCTCCTCATTTCCCCTCCATTTTAAACAACCTCTAAATAACTTTTAAACAACCTTTAATAATCATATTTTTAATATAGAATTAATTTTTTTATATGATGTTTTGTATTTGGTCCATAAAGGATGATACTTAAATAGATTTTGATAATAATGAGGGCTTAAAATGGAGATGACAGTGTACATACTATCAAATTTTCTAAACCCATTTCTATATCTCTATCCCTCTATAATCCAGATCAACTTGGATACTTAGGATTAAATCACTCTTTTTTAGTAGGAAAGTTATACATATATATATATACATATAGAATAATTTTTTAAAAATGGGATTTCCAGATTGTGAATGCCCATCATATATAGAGATGAATCTTGCTTGGGTTGCAAGGATATGCGCATAAATACATCTTGTTCTAATTTTTAATTATGTTTGCTTCATTAAACTTAACCTAGCTGTAAGATTAGAGTATTGTTGTTACATTTTCTTTGTGCTAATTAATTGTTTTTTTGGGATTGCAACATGTATTAATTTTGGATGTGTAGATATTAACTATATATAGATGAATATTGCTTAGTTTGCAGGGATTTTTAATATATGCATAAACACACTTTGTATCAACTTTTAATATATTTTTTGCTTCATTAAATTTTACCTAGTTGTATGATTTTAGTACTATTGTTATATTTTTGTGTGCAAATTAATTGTTCCTTTTTTTAATGTAGCATTTATTAACTTTAGATGTGTTGTTATTAACTATACATATTATTTGTTATTTGCAAAAAGAACGTAGCATTTGATAATTTGGTCTCGAGGACCCAGTGAGCATTTTTTACCCATATTACACAGAGGAAATTTTAACCAGTAGGATTTACCATGAGGGTTTTTATTGTGACGGATATTGAATCCACTCAGCATTAGACTCTTTATCCTCTTGAGAAAGTCTGCACGATAGCAGAAGAAACGCGTAGAGGTACCACAGGACTGAATTTTGGATCTGCAGAGGAGCTGTAGTTCTAAGAATAGAACGCTCTGCTTTTTGGACTCTCAGGGCTACCGTAGCCCCATGAACAAAGGTTTTCCCTTACACTGAAAGTTCCCGTGGACATTAGAGGGGAGCGGACATTGAAAGGCTGTGAAAACAGACCGGAGCAGCTGAGTATTTGGATAAATTACCTTGAAGGAGAAAACTGTGTTTTATACCTGCTTTATTATTAATAAACATTGTAAGTGCATTTTTTTAAGAGCAGCAGCGTCTGTGTTATTTATTGCACTTGAGTCTCTCTTTGCGCTTTTTTCTTTCAGAATTCAAGTTTTTTGCCCTACTTCATTTGGTGTGAAGGATCCATTTGGTTAACAAGCAGCAGAGGACTCTAGTGGTTTATGGACTGACATTTCTTTGGAAAGTGGTAAAACGTTTTTGTTATTCCATTTGTTCTATTTTTAAATTGTGTATACTCTATTGAATACCATATAATTGTACACAGGTTTTTATCTATTATTATTTTTAGAAATCACACATGTTGTTGTAAGAATTTGCAGTAAGAATTGACATTAGTGTTTTTATTATATTTAAAGAGGGTGTTAGCGCCACTGTTATTTATTTTCTTTGTGTGTTACAAATATAAGGATATATATCCTCCACAGAATATTTCCAATTGCTGTTTAATCGGGTGATTTCTTGCCTTAAATAAAACAAAAACAAAAGAACATAGTGAAGTATGTTTGAACTAGTGCTAATTCACACAATGGTTCCACCAGAGCCACCCAGGCTTTCGTATAGACGTACACCCGGTTTTATACTGCAAGGTTTCCAGTATATCACCAAATGCAGGCTTGTGCTTCAGAAAGATAACATTTATTTTAAACACATTTAAAACATAAAAAAGCCACAAATAAGCCCCTTCACACAATGTCACTCGAGTATCTGTCCACCCAAGTAGCTGTGTGTGAGCAAAATCACAACACCTCTCCTGGATGGAAGTGGATGGCGTGCTGAAATGCTATGCCAACAAGATTGCTTGGTAAGGGGTATACTCATACCTGTCCTGATGACGAGCTGTGTAGGCGTGGCTCTGACATTCAGACATATATTTCGCCATATATGTACAGCTTTTTCAAGGAAGTGAGGTGGTGTGTGTCTACTCCTCTGTGCTCTTTATACGGTGAACCAATTCTCCTATTGGCCAATGATGATCACGTGATCCGTAAGAACTTTCAACATTCTGTCCTCCATCTTTAAAGATGGCAAATTAGTTTGATGTCCCTGTTTCTTTATGCAGTTTCAATAACAAGAAAGGGCAAAACAATCATCTTCTTTAGTTTCAATAGCAGATATCTGAGTTTGTATGTATTGAGGGAGTTTAAAAGGAAAAAAAGTTCCCACATTGTCACATATAAATGTTTATTATCTAACCTATTCATAATAAATTAAAAAAAAATTAAAAAATGACATAAGATTGTGTGTTACAACTTAACGTTTGTACATATCAATTTTTATGTTCAGTACATATCCATATAAGATGGTATATTAGAATGAGGAAAAGAATGAATAAAAAAAAGGAATTTAAAAATCCATATAAAAAGCCGATTTACAAAACCAAATTCAAAATCAATTTAAAAAATGATGTAGTTTAAAATCTTTATTTAAAATTTGAAATGAAAGTGTCTAAAATATAGATCCACTTCATCTCATATTGTCCTAAATCATTGAGTCTGTCCCCTTCCCTTCAATATTGAGTGGCTTTTCTAATTCCTATGAAGTCTAAATGTTTTGGGTCCCTGTTATGCATTTTGTAAAAATGAGCTGATACAGTGTGTTTTGAATAACCAGTCTTTATGTTATATACATGTTCATTTATTCTAGTTTTCAGAAGTCTAGTAGTTCTTCCTATATAAAACAAATTACATGAACAGTGTAACATGTATATAACATGTTTACTGATACAAGTGATTAACTCTTTTATCTCAAATTTATTTCCCTCTTTTGATACAAAGTTTCTGGAAACTCTATTTCTTTCCTTTGTGCATTGGCACACATTGCAGGTTTGGCATTTTAAAAAACCTACTTGTGCTGTATTAAGCCAATTAGTATTCCTATCTTTAATGTAACTACATGTTAGATGATCTTTGATATTAGAAACCTTTTTGTATACGATAGTGGGGATCTCTTCCAACATGGTCTCTAAAACTGGATCTCGGAACAATATTTTCCAGTGTTTGTTAATTATATCCTTAGCCTGATTGTATTGAGTATTATGTCTTAAGACCAATGGACCTACAGCTTTTTTAGAATTTTAATTATTATATGTTTTGTTCTTGTATTTTAAAAAATCACTTCTTTTCATTTTGTTAACCTCTTCTATTGTTTTTGAGACCTTCTCTTCATTATAATTCTTTTCTATGAATCATTGTTTTAAAATCACAACCTGTTTTCGATATTCAGTAATGTCTTTGCAATTTCTTTTCAACCTAATAAATTGGCTTTCAGGAAAATTAGAATGCCATCTAGTTTGGTGGCAACTGTTGGTATTAAAAAATATATTTTCATTTACTTTTAAAAAAAAAAAAAAAAAAAATGTGCTCTTTATTTTATTATCTTCAATATCTTCTTATTTTATTGTCTTCTTATTTTATTATCTTCAATATAAATTTCAAGGTCTAAAAATTCTAATTTGTGTTAATTATAATTCCATGTAAAGTTGATATTGAATTGACTGCTTTCTAACACCTAGATTTAGAGTTCTGCGGCCAAAGGGGTGCGTTAGCTACGCATGCTTTTTTTCCCACGCACCTTTTAAATACCGCTGGTATTTAGAGTTCACAGAATGGCTGGGATTTCAGTGCGTTAGGCTCCAAAAAGGGAGCGTAGAGCATAATTTAACGCCACTGCAACTCTCAATACCAGCGGAGCTTACGGACGCGGCCAGATTCAAAAACGTGCTCGTGCACGATTCCCCCATAGAAAACAATGGGGCCATTTGAGCTGAAACCCCCCCCCCTAACCTTACACTTATTAACCCCTATTCTGCCGCCCCCACTATCGCTGACCCCTGCATATTATTATTAACCCCTAATCTGCCGCTCCGTACACCACCGCCACCTACATTATAGCTATGTACCCCTAATCTGCTGCCCCTAACACCGCCGACCCCTATATTATATTTATTAACCCCTAATCTGCCCCCCTCAACGTCGCCTCCACCTGCCTACACTTATTAACCCCTAATCTGCCGAGTGGACCGCACCGCTACTACAATAAAGTTATTAACCCCTAATCCGCCTCACTCCCGCCTCAATAACCCTATAATAAATAGTATCAACCCCTAATCTGCCCTCCCTAACATCACCGACACCTAACTTCAATTATTAACCCCTAATCTGCCGACCGAATCTCGCCGCTACTGTAATAAATGGATTAACCCCTAAAGCTAAGTCTAACCCTAACACTAACACCCCCCTAAGTTAAATATGATTTAAATCTAATGAAATAAATTAACTCTTATTAAATAAATTATTCCTATTTAAAGCTAAATACTTACCTGTAAAATAAACCCTAATATAGCTACAATATAAATGATAATTATATTATAGCTATTTTAGGATTTATATTTATTTTACAGGTAACTTTGTATTTATTTTAACCAGGTACAATAGCTATTAAATAGTTAAGAACTATTTAATAGCTAAAATAGTTAAAATAATTACAAAATTACCTGTAAAATAAATCCTAACCTAAGTTACAATTAAACCTAACACTACACTATCAATAAATTAATTAAATAAAATACCTACAATTACCTACAATTAAACCTAACACTACACTATCAATAAATTAATTAAATACAATATCTACAAATAAATACAATGAAATAAACTAACTAAAGTGCAAAAAATAAAAAAGAACTAAGTTACAAAAAATAAAAAAATATTTACAAACATCAGAAAAAAATTACAACAATTTTAAACTAATTACACCTACTCTAAGCCCCCTAATAAAATAACAAAGCCCCCCAAAATAAAAAAATGCCCTACCCTATTCTAAATTAAAAAAGTTCAAAGCTCTTTTACCTTACCAGCCCTTAAAAGGAACTTTTGTGGGGCATGCCCCAAAGAATTCAGCACTTTTGCCTGTAAAAAAAAACATACAATACCCCCCCAACATTACAACCCACCACCCACATACCCCTAATCTAACCCAAACCCCCCTTAAATAAACCTAACACTAAGCCCCTGAAGATCTTCCTACCTTATCTTCACCTCGCCGGGTATCACCGATCGGTCCTGGCTCTGAAATCTTCATCCAACCCAAGGGGGGGCTGGCGATCCATAATGTCCAGAAGAGGCTCCAAAGTCTTCATCCTATCCGGGAAGAAGAGGCGATCCAGACCGGCAACCATCTTGATCCAAGCGGCATCTTCTATCTTCATCCGATGAGGAGCGGCTCCATCGTGAAGACCTCCAGTGCGGATCAATCTTCTTCCTCCGACGTCCAACTGAAGAATGACGGTTCCTTTAAGGGACGTCATCCAAGATGGCGTCCCTCGAATTCCGATTGGCTGATAGGATTCTATCAGCCAATCGGAATTAAGGTAGGAAAATTCTGATTGGCTGATGGAATCAGCCAATCAGAATCAAGTTCAATCCGATTGGCTGATCCGATCAGCCAATCAGATTGAGCTCGCATTCTATTGGCTGCTCACTTCCGCCACGACTCTAAATACCGGCGTTAGAAAGATCCCATTGAAAAGATAGGATACGCAATTGACGTAAGGGGATCTGCGGTATGGAAAAGTCGCGGCTGGAAAGTGAGCGTTAGACCCTTTTAATGACTGGCTCCAAATACCAGCGGTAGCCCAAAACCAGCGTTAGGAGCCTCTAACGCTGGTTTTGACGGCTACCGCCCAACTCTAAATCTAGGCCTAAATATTTCAAAAATTCAGTTAATTAATTTTCAGATCCAGACCAAATAAAGAATATGTCATCTATGTAACAACGATAGGAAACAAGGTATTGTGCCCAGTTATGCAGCTTAAACACACACAGATCCTCCCAGTGAGCCATATATAAATTAGCATAACTAGGCACAAACCTTGTTCCCATAGCCGTTCCACTAATCTGTAAAAAATATTGATGATCAAACCAAAAATAATTGTGATCCAAAATAAAGGCTATTCCCTCCAAAATAAAATCACTTTGAGTAGGTGTCAATTCTGAGTCTTAGGAAAGTATCTGTTTAATTGCTTGTAATCCTAACTCTTTCTTTATGTTTGTATATAGTGAAGATACATATCCTATTATTAGCCACCAAGTATCTTTCCATATTATTTCTTCCAATATAATTAATTTACTGATAGTGTCTTTTTGTTACGTTCCTGTACCTTTAACAGCACTTGCCTTACTTGTGGAATAGACAAACAATACCAGGCTGCTACAGGCAGGGAGTTCCAGCACAATCCATATGCAGAGGCGGATCCAGGCAGCTAACAGGTAACAGGGGTGCTAAGCTGTGTAAAAATGGCCGGTGTAGCCGAAAATATAGATTTAAAAAGCGTATACAGCAGCACTGAGGCAAAGGAGTAGCAGGGCAATCCAATAGTTAAAAAATATAACTTTTATTTAAACATGTGTTAAAAGAATACACAGCTCCAAACTCCCTGACTAGTTTCGTGCCCTATAGGCACTTAATCATAGGGTAAGTTTGTCAGGTGATAGTACCTCTATTTAAAGGGACCAATACACCTGTATACAATTAAATGAAACAACACATACATAAAATACAAATATATGCATATCTCATAAAAAAACAACAAATAATTCAATTTGCATGCACCAATTCTAAGTAAGAAAAAGCAGCTCACACAAGCTAGTTTGAATATGTTTACATTATTCATCATATGTTATATATGTTATTTATGTTACTATATGTCTGATACTGCAAAAAATATACATAAAAAAGACACCAATACTACATGGTCTAAAAGACACATTCCAAATGGTGCTTAACTATTCTATGCATAAATCCAGAATTGCTATAAAACTGGATCATTAATTATGCAGTTTGATGGATCATCAAAAAAAGACCAAAAAAGACCAAATAAGAAATTTATTTATAATGATTTGCAAAAAGAGTTTCTTTTCAACAATTTGAAATTGCAAACCATGATTGGTATTTATGAAAGCCCATCAAAGAACACATATGTAAAAAACCAATTATTATGGAAAAGTTTTATATAAAGTTAAGGGATAAAAATTCACTTGAAAAAACAAACAAACAAATCCCCAGAGGACCAATTTGTAAAAAATACACATGATTTCATAATTAACATGTAATTGGATTCACAAATTATTGTTAACTTCTATACAAAGATAATTTTTTTCAAAAACAACACACATACTGTGTATTTTATGTTGAATATGAAATTATTGTTATATGAAAATATCCCTGAACCGTTAAATTTATTATATAGAAATATGTACAGATATACACTCATTCACAGAAATGTATGGATCTTAAAGTGACTACTCCACAAAATAGCTCATGTCCCATTCATGATTCAAACCCGGCGTGATGGTTCTCAATTTGTAAATCCAATATAATTCTTGTTTTGACAACAATTTACACCTATCACCCCCTCTGGGTGGGAACATGATACGATCAATGACTTGAACTTTCATACTGAATATGTTGGTCATATGTATAAGATTAAAGTGCCTGGCTACCGCAGACTCTTTTACATATTCCCTTGTATCCCTTATGTGCTCCCTAATTCTGGACCTCAGTTCCCTAGTCGTTTGACCTGTGTACTGTAGGTGACAGTATTTGCATTCCAGAAGGTAAACCGCAAAAGTAGTTCTGCAGTTGGCATAGAATTTATGTGAAAATTCTTCTCCCGTTTGCGTGCTCTTAAAGCCATTACCTATGCTAATGTGACTACAAGTGACACAGGGGCCATGTCCACACCTATAGGTGCCTTTCTTTTTAATCCAATCCTTACAGTGGCCTCATCAGAAGACAAAGACCCAGGCCATTATTTACTCTGGTGCTTCTGGGAATTTCATCGACTTATCTTTTGTTTCAAAACATAATATACCTCTAATAAAGAAAGATAGTGTATTACCCATAAGACTGGTCAATGTTTTTTTCATGAAAACTGGACCTATCACGCATCACACTACCCCTCTACAAGAAGTCACACACTCTGGACATACTGAGACTTGTACTTGTCTATACCCTTTAATTTTTGGCATCAACTGGTTAGTGAAACATGACCCTGATATTTCTTGGAAGCAAGGTGTTGTGAACTTTAACTCCACTTTTTGTACAACTTCCTGTTATCCCAGCCATTCTGTGTGTAATATCACTGATCATGTTTTACCCCAATGCTACCAAGAATACGCTGACATGTTTGACAAAATAGAAGCCCAGAGTTTACCCCCACATAGGACCTATGACTGTCCGATTGACTTAATTCCTGGCAGTTCTATTCCCTATGGACATATTTATCCTATGTCACAACCCAAATTAATACACCTGAAACAGTACTTAGAGAAGAACCTGAAAAAGGGTTTTATCATACCCTCCACTTCCCCAGCTGGGGCCACAAAGAAGTTTGTAACAGCACTGGTTCTCAAATTCCCAGATCCCAGTTTACAGTATACACTTGAGGTATATGCTTCTGAGTATGCCCTTGGTGCAGTTCTTTCACAAAGGTCTTCTCCAAAGGAACCACTTCATCCAATTTTGTTCTATTCTAGAGTGATGAGTTCAGCAGAGCTGAATTATGGTATTGGTGAAAAGGAGCTTCTCGCAATCAAATCTGCGCTGGAGTTCTGGAGACACCTCCTTGAGGGTACTACGCATACCATTCTTATTCTTACTGACCATAGAAACCTTGAGTTTCTAAAAACTAGCAAAACCTTAACCTCCCGACAGGGTCGGTGGAGCCACTTTTTCTCGAGATTTGATTTCACTATCACCTATCGCCCTGGCTCTAAGAATGTGAAAGCGGACTCCCTCTCTAGAAAAGATCCTAAACCTTCGCCGTATCAACCTCCAGTTTCCATCATTCCTCAATATAAGATCATTGGCTTAACTTTAGTTACTAAGATATCCATAAACGAATATCAAGATTCTGATCCCTCTTTACCACTTGATACTCTACAAAAAGGCTCAAACAACCTGTACTACCATGGTAAACAAATCTACATTCCAGAAGCCCACTGTGAAGAACTACTATGCTCTGCTCATGACTCTCTCCTATCGGGTCATCCAGGTCTTCATAAGACACTTCGTCTACTCCAAAGAGATTACTGGTGGCCTCATATGAAAACTTCTGTTTTGTCTTATATCAAATTGTGTTCTGTATGTACAACCTGCAAACATGCTCAGACTAACCCTTATGGGTTGCTTCTCTCGCTACCTGTGCCAGATAGACCCTGGAGGGACATAGCGATGGACTACATTGTTGAATTACCACCATCCTCTAAGTACAATACTATTTTAGTTGTAGTTGATCTGTTTTCTAAGATGGCTCATTTCATCCGTCATATAGGTTTACCAACCGCTTCTGAAACTACATCTTTGTTCTTAAACCATGTAGTGAAATTGCATGGTTTACCTGATTCCATTACGACCGATGGAGGTTCTCAATTCACCTCTAGGTTCTGGACTCACTTATGTTCCATTCTCAAAATAAGGAGGAGATTAAGTTCTGCCTACCATCCCCAGACAAATGGTCTGTCCAAAAGGACTAATCAGTCTCTTGAATAATACTTGAGATGCTATTGTGCCATCCAACAGGATAATTGGCTCGCCTTGTTACCTATGGCTGAATTCGCCCATAACAACATGATCAATGTCTCCTCAAAGACATCACCTTTCTATGTGAACTATGGATTCCACCCTTCTTATCACCTGTTTCACAGAACTAATTCTCTTCTACCAACAGTTGACCAGATCATCAATACCATCACTGAGGGGTTTTCAACTCTCAAAACAACTCTACAACAGGCTCAAGCCACACAGAAGCACTATTATGACCTGAGGCAGTCCAAACCCCCTGAGTACAAACCTGGGGATAAGGTCTGGCTTAATACTAAACATTTGAAACTCTGTATACCCAGTAAGTAGCTTGGTAGACTCTTTTTAGGTCCTTATGACATTGTCAAAGTGGTCAACACCAATGCTGTGACTCTTCAGTTACCCGCATCATTAAAGATTCATCCTACATTCCATGTATCCCTTCTTAAACCCTACTATTCAACAAGGGATCTGCACAGTACTCCTTCCTGTGCTCCCTCAGCTGTGGACGAGGTTGAATATGAGGTTGAAGCTATACTGGATTCCCGACTACATCGGAACCACCTAGAGTATTTGGTTCAGTGGAAAGGTTTTGGGACGGATGAGGATTCATGGGAGCCATACTCTAACTTATCTGCTCCCTGTCTGCTTTCCATATTCCATAGGAGGCATCCAGACAGGCCAAAACCTTGATCCGCAGAGCGGCTCTTACAGGGGGGGGCGTCCTTTTACTTACCTGTACCTTTAACAGCACTTGCTTTACTTGTGGAATCCATATTTAAGGCCCCTCCTTCTTCCTACCTACGCTTGGTAATTTGTGTTCACATTTGCGAAGACACCTAGCTGCTATTCCTAAACCGGATTTCCTTGTGCTGCTACTAAGTATCCTGATGCTGCTACCTACTTTGCTTTCCTGAACTTACTTGAACTCTGTGGATCCGATCTCATACCCGCTTGGTAACACAAGGCACGAGTAGTTGGGACGCCTTCAGCTGATTCACACAACAGCTGTCTATGGCGTCTGACGTCATCCCTCTCACTGTCTTCGGACTTCGAGCTGACACGGAGCAAACAAACAGCCCTGACTTACCGCTGCTCCTCTCCTTCAAGTTCCGGATCTTTCACTTGATTTGATCTGTCAAGTTGGTAACTTAATATTCTAAGCCTGTAATTACCTTATATTCAGCTGATATTGTAACTGTGGTCTCTCTGCAATACCGTATTGTTCCTCCTTGCTTGTTACAAATCTCTGTCCTTCATACTACACTACACGCTCAGATTAACCTCTGCTGCACTGTCAGTTTGAACCTGTGCTTCTCTTTAACCCATGCTTGCCTGCCTGACCACTACTTAACTACAAACTAACAAGTGTTTATCTGAACTCTCCATATCATCATTTGTTGATGAACTGTATCTGATTTACTTATATCAAGTCTTGTTTGCTGAGGATCATTTCAGCATACAATCCATTTCACTCAGTGACTGCTATTAACTGTCTATGTTCCAACTCTGACTTTGTGCAGTTTAATGTTTTAAAGCAGTGTGTACACTTCATTGTTGCTACTTACACTCTTTCAGAAAGTATTTACTTTATATGCTTCACTCTGTATCCATGCAGCAGTGACCCTCAGATCTATGAGCAAAAACTGGGTTCTTGTTAAATGTTATGAACCTAAGGTTTGGTGTGAGACTGAGTGGTCCTGCAACTAAGGATATACTTTCCACTATATCTAATCCTAAAACTTTTAAATACGCTTTTTTTTCTGGCCACGTATGGCTGTAAAAATTGATCAATGTATAATTACAGATTACTAGTTAAAGATTGAACCCCTGACACTATTGGTCTGCCAGGGGGATTATTTACATTGTATAGTATGTCATCTTTCATACCTTTTTGTAAATATTGTTCTAATTTTTCTTTATAAATGATGGTAGGGTTGTAAAGTAGAGTTTTATAGGTGGAGGTGTTTTCTAACTGTCTATGACATTCTTTAAGATAATCATTTTTGTTTAAAATAAATACCCTTTATCGGCTGATTTGATTACATGTTTTGTATTTTGTTTTAATTGATTCAAAGAGTTGTACTTCATGTTTCAAATTAGATTTATAATTAGGTTTAAGCTTTATTATATCTCTTTGTGTACGTTCTAAATATAATTACATTGGAGTAGATCTACAGGGAGTGCAGAATTATTAGGCAAGATGTATTTTTGAGGATTAATTTTATTATTGAACAACAACCATGTTCTCAATGAACCCAAAAAACTAATTAATATCAAAGCTGAATAGTTTTGGAAGTAGTTTTTAGTTTGCTTTTAGTTATAGCTATTTTAGGGGGATATCTGTGTGTGCAGGTGACTATTACTGTGCATAATTATTAGGCAACTTAACAAAAAACAAATATATACCCATTTCAATTATTTATTTTTACCAGTGAAACCAATATAACATCTCAACATTCACAAATATACATTTCTGACATTCAAAAACAAAACAAAAACAAATCAGTGACCAATATAGCCACCTTTCTTTGCAAGGACACTCAAAAGCCTGCCATCCATGGATTCTGTCAGTGTTTTTAACTGTTCACCATCAACATTGCGTGCAGCAGCAACCACAGCCTCCCAGACACTGTTCAGAGAGGTGTACTGTTTTCCCTCCTTGTAAATCTCACATTTGATGATGGACCACAGGTTCTCAATGGGGTTCAGATCAGGTGAACAAGGAGTCCATGGCATTAGATTTTCTTCTTTTATACCCTTTCTTGCCAGCCACGCTGTGGAGTACTTGGACGCGTGTGATGGAGCATTGTCCTGCATGAAAATCATAGGTGTGAGTGGAGTAAGTAGAGCGCTGGAAACAGTGATTCCAAACACCTCACAGTAAATAAGTCCTTCAGACTAATTTTGTGTTTATACGAAAAAGGGGGAGTGGGGCGTGAGGGCGCTAGTGAAAGCTTAAGAAATCTAATTAGTGAATATTTAACACAATATGTGTCTGTGTAGTCAATGTCTGCTCGACTGATTACTCTGAATATATAAAACCAATTTCTATCAGTGTTTATTTATATGAGTATTGTGTTATAGTTTGTGTTGTATAACGTTTTAAGATATAGTATGACCATTTATCATGATTTATATATATATATATATATTTATGTATATATACATTCACATTTTTATAAATCATGATAAATGGTCATACTATATCTTAAAACGTTATACAACACAAACTATAACACAATACTCATATAAATAAACACTGATAGAAATTGGTTTTATATATTCAGAGTAATCAGTCGAGCAGACATTGACTACACAGACACATATTGTGTTAAATATTCACTAATTAGATTTCTTAAGCTTTCACTAGCGCCCTCACGCCCCACTCCCCCTTTTTCTGCATGAAAATCATGTTTTTCTTGAAGGATTCAGACTTCTTCCTGTACCACTGCTTGAAGAAGGTGTCTTCCAGAAACTGGCAGTAGGACTGGGAGTTCAGCTTGACTCCATCCTCAACCTGAAAAGGCCCCACAAGCTCATCTTTGATGATACCAGCCCAAACTAGTACTCCACCTCCACCTTGCTGGCGTCTGAGTCGGACTGGAGCTCTCTGCCCTTTACCAATCCAGCCACGGGCCCATCCATCTTGTCCATCAAGACTCACTCTCATTTCATCAGTCCATAAAACTTTAGAAAAATCAGTCTTGAGATATTTCTTGGTCCAGTCTTGACGTTTCAGCTTGTGTGTCTTGTTCAGTGGTGGTCGTCTTTCAGCCTTTCTTACCTTGGCCATGTCTCTGAGTATTGCACACCTTGTGCTTTTGGGCACTCCAGTGATGTTGCAGCTCTGAAATATGGCCAAACTGGTGGCAAGTGGCATCTTGGCAGCTGCACGCTTGACTTTTCTCAGTTCATGGGCAGTTATTTTGCGCCTTGGTTTTTCCACACGCTTCTTGCGACCCTGTTGACTATTTTGAATGAAACGCTTGATTGTTCGATGATCACGCTTCAGAAGCTTTGCAATTTTAAGAGTGCTGCATCCCTCTGCAAGATATCTCACTATTTTTGACTTTTCTGAGCCTGTCAAGTCCTTCTTTTGACCCATTTTGCCAAAGGAAAGGAAGTTGCCTAATAATTATGCACACCTGATATAGGGTGTTGATGTCATTAGACCACACCCCTTCTCATTACAGAGATGCACATCACCTAATATGCTTAATTGGTAGTAGGCTTTCGAGCCTATACAGCTTGGAGTAAGACAACATGCATAAAGAGGATGATGTGGTCAAAATACTCATTTGCCTAATAATTCTGCACTCCCTGTATATTGAATAGGATTAAATTTGTATGTCTATTTTTGTTTTAAATTTATTTATTCTTGAACTAGGGGGAAATTCAGACCTTTCTCTAATACTTTAGTTTGTGGCCCTGTTAGTTTGTCATCTGATAAATTAAAAATTCCCTTTTTCTTTAATTCTTCCTTACTTTCTCCCTTTGTTGGTATACCTGCTCCTGATCTTCCCTTCTTCTGCTGAATAGATCTGATTTTTTTTTGTTTTCCATATATGTGCTCTGCGTTCCATGTAAGAGTTGCCATTATACAACAAGAACAAACTCTTTTACCTCAAACACAACAAGGAAAAGTTTCCATATCAGAGATACATTGGATTGTACTTCCCAATACGTAATTTATCTAATAAATTGCAAATGCTGTTTCCAACAGTATGTTTGGATCACTACTCACCTTTTGAAGGACAGAGTACAAGAACACCTCCTATCTCTGGATGAAAAAGAACCCAGAACTCCAGTAGCTAAGCATTTATGTACACATGGATTCTGCAGTCATTACTTCTCATTTATTGCAATTGACCATATTAAAAAGTAACCTAGGGGAGGAAATAGACTGAAAAGATTCATTAAAGGGACAGTCAACACCAGAATTGTTGATGTTTAAAAGATAGAGAATCCCTTAAATACCAATTCCCCAGTTTTGCATAATCAACAAAGTTATAATTTTACACGTTTTATCTCTGTAATTACCTTGTATCTAAGCCTCAGCAGACTGCCCCCTTATTTCAGTTCTTTTGACAGACTTCCATTTTAGCTAATCAGAGCTGTCTCCATGGTAAATTCACGTGCATGAGGTCAATGTTATCTATATGAAACACGTGAACTAATGCCCTCTAGTGGTGAAAAACTATCAAATGCATTTAGATTAGAGGCAGCCTTAAAGGTCTAAGAAATTAGCATATGAACCTCCTAGGTTTAGCTTTCAACTAAGAATACCAAGAGAGGTCCAATGAAGGCTGAAACGATCATCTGGGGTTGCTGTGTTCCTTGTTCAGAGAGGAATTTCCTGGTATTTCGGCGCTGGACTGACCATAATAGGCTGGATCAGACTGATATACTACAAGAAAGTTCTTCTCTGTGAAAAGCATTACTGGGCTAAAATAAGCTGCACCCAGGTGGTAAATCACCATAGAACAGGCTAACAATAGTATTGAGCCAGTTGTTCGTTCCTGTGAGTGTGCTTTTCTCTGTGTGTATTTAGTCTCCCTATGGGAAAAAGGGGAAACCAGACATGGACTCCTTGCTCAGTGTGCTTAGAGGAATATGGCTACACATCACTGACGAGGTCCAATGAAGGACAAAACGATTGTCTGGGGTTGCTGTGTTTCTTGTTCAGAGAGGAATTGCCTGGTATTTTGGCGGTGGACTGACCATAATAGGCGGGATCAGACTGATATACTACAGGAAAGTTCTTCTCTGTGAAAAGCAATACTGGGCTAAAAAAGCTGCACCCAGGTGGTAAATCACCATAGAACAGGCTAACAATAGTATTGAGCCAGTTGTTCATTCCTGTGAGTGTGCTTCTCTCTGTGTATTTAGTCTACCTATGGGAAAAAGGGGAAACCAGATGTGGACTCCTTGCTCAGTGTGCTTAGAGGAATATGGCTACACCTCACTGACGAGGTCCAATGAAGGCTGAAACGATCATCTGGGGTTGCTGTGTTCCTTGTTCAGAGAGGAATTGCCTGATATTTCGGCGCTGGACTGACCGTAATAGGCGGGATCAGACTGATATACTACAGGAAAGTTCTTCTCTGTGAAAAGCATTACTGGGCTAAAATAAGCTGCAACCAGGTGGTAAATCACCATAGAACAGGCTACCAATAGTATTGAGCCAGTTGTTCATTCCTGTTAGTGTGCTTCTCTCTGTGTGTAAGAATACCAAGAGAAAAAAGCAAAATTGGTGATAAAAGTAAATTGGAAAGTTGTTAAAAATTACAAACCGTATTTGAAACATGAAAGTTTTTTTTTTGGCCTTGACTGTCCCTTTAAAAAAGAATTGTTTTGGATTATAAAACTGCAGACAAGGCATCCTGATGGCATGAATAAAATAATGTATGTTGATCTCTTCACTGACAATAAGAATCTATTATAATATACTTATTTAAATATATTTGACGAGGAGTTGAATACTATTTAGTAATTTCACCTAGAGAGAATTGACATTGGATCAGTAGCGTAGCTTATATTTGAGCCCACCCTAGTTTCCTTGGTTATCCCTCCCTCAAGAAAAAAAACATTTTTTTGTATTTAGAACTTTTTTCTGGTATAACGTTTTCAGGTTTAAGACAGAACGATACTTGATTATTTAATTTTTCTTTCTATATTCTCAAGTTGGTTACTTTTAGGGCCTTACTGTCATCTAGATACACCTATATTCACTTGGCTACACTACAATTTTTTTTTATAACATACAAAGATTACAGGGTATAGGTTTATGAATATCTACATCTAGCAGTGCCTTCAGTTTAGGGCCAAATATGAATTGTCCCATCCGTTTAATGCAGCAATATATTTTACTAACCCAATCTCTGTTCTGTAACCAAGCCCTGGAAACTTTGTTTCAATCATATATGTTTATAATATTTTTCTTTTCTTCTCAGTACCCTTTTATTTTAGTCTCTTTTAGCATCTCTTGCATAATAATTAATAATTTTTATTCTATATATTTTTTTATTTTCTTACTTAGTTGTTTTATAACATCTGCATTGTACTCTGTCATGGTTATTATGAAGTCTTTGAATTGCTCAGAGATATTATTATCATTTTTGTTCTAGATAGATAATGTTTCACATTTCTGTGATGTATAACCATGTAAGACATATAATAGCTATTATGGTCTTGTATAATTACATTCTCATGTATTCCAATATGTATATATGTATATATTAGCAAGTATATCCTGTACTGATGGATTTACTGTTAAGAAATCATTCACCAGAAAAAATAGTAGCATGGAGACTTGGAGGGGATTGCCCATCTTGATTTAGCTGTTAATATCCAATATATCTTAATTGGACACTTAGTACTCAGCGTTGATTGGCCATCTCACCCTATGTAAGCCTCATGCTTCTAGAATCACTAGCCTCTGATGAAGCACATGTGAGCATGCACAAAACTTGTCAGACATTTGAATGTTTCTCCTCTAACACTTGGAATAGTTGAATAAACTGCTTCTAGCATCAAGCTTGGGCTCAGTATTGCTTTTTTGCTCTGGACTTATTCTTTATTTGGTCTGGGTCGGAAAATCAATTAACTGATTTTTTTAAATATTTAGAAAGCAAACAATTCAATATTGGCTTTACATGGAATTATAATCAACACAAAGTAGAATTTGTAGACCTTAAAATTTACATTGAAGCTAATAAAGAGCTCTACTTTACAACCCGATCACCATTTATAAAGAAAAATTAGAACAATATTTACAAAAAGGTATGAAAGATGACATACTCTACAAGGCTGAATATGATTTTCTATATAACCAATTCCCAAAAATGCCCACCTTATATATGTTGCCCAAAATTCATATAAATGTAAATAATCCCCCTGGCAGACCAATAGTGTCAGGGGTTCAATCTTTAACTAGTAATCTTTAATTATACATTGATCAATTTTGACAGCCATATGTGTCCAGATCAAAAGCGTATTTAAAAGACACTATCAGTAAATTAAATATATTGGAAGAAATAATATTAAAAGATACTTGGTGGCTAGTAACAGGATATGTATCTTCACTATATACAAACATAAAGAAAGAGTTAGGATTACAAGCAATTAAACAGATACTTTCCTAAGACTCAGAATTGACACCTACTCAAAGTGATTTTATTTTGGAGGAAATAGCCTTTATTTTGGATCACAATTATTTTTGTATTTATCATCAATATTTTTTACAGATTAGTGGAATGGCTATGGGAACAAGGTTTGTGCCCAGTTATGCTAATTTATATATGGCTCACTGGGAGGATCTTTATGTGTTTAGCCTGCATAACTGGGCACAATACTTTGTTTCCTATCGTTATTACATAGCTGACATATTCTTTATTTAATCTGGGTCTGAAAATTAATTAACTGAATTTTTGAAATATTTAGAAAGCAGTCAATTCAATATCAGCTTTACATGGAATTATAATCAACACAAAGTAGAATTTTTAGACCTTCAAATTTATATTGAAGATAATAAAGAGCATTTTTTTTTATAGTAGATTTAAATAATTTTATTAATATCAACAGTTGCCACCAAACTAGATTGTTTTCTAATATACCTAAAAGCCAATTTATTAGGTAAAAAAGAAATTGCAAAGACAATACTGAATATCAAAAACAGGTTGTGATTTTAAAACAACGATTCATAGAAAAGATTTATAATGAAGAGAAGGTCATAATACCAATAGAAGAGTTTAACAAAATGGAAAGAAGTGATTTGTTAAAATACAAGAACAAAACATATAATAATGAAAATTCTAAATAAGCTGTAGGTCCATTGGTCTTAATACTCAATACAATCAGGCTAAGGATATAATTAACAAACACTGGAAAATATTGTTCAGAGATCCAGTTTTAGAGACCATGTTGGAAGAGATCCCCTCTATCGTATACAAAAAGGTTTCTAATATCAAAGATCATCTAACATGTAGTTACATTAAAGATAGGAATACTAATTGACTTAACACAGCACAAATAGAATTTGTAAAACGCCAAACCTGCAATGCGTGCCAAAGCACAAAGGAAAAAAATAGAGTCACCAGAAACTTTGTATCAAAAGAGGGAAAGAAATTTGAGATAAAAGAGTTAATCACTTGTAACAGTAAACATGTTATATACATGTTACGCTGTTCATGTAATTTGTTTTATGTAGGAAGAACTACTAGACTTCTGAAAACTAGAATAAATGAACATGTATATAACATAAAGACTGGTTATTCAAAACACACTGAGGCCTATTTATCATATGTCTGCCGGACCTGATCCAACAGTGCGGATCAGGTCCGACAGACATTGCTGAATGCGGAATGCAATATGCTCTCTGTATTCAGCATTGCACCAGCAGCTCATAAGAGCTGCTGGTGCAACGCCGCTCCCTGCAGACTCGTGGCCAATCGGCCGTCAGCAGGGAGGTGTCAATCAACCCGATTGTATTCGATCGGGTTGAATTGCGGCGATTCCTGTCCGCCTCATCAGAGCAGGCAGATAGGGTTATGGAGCAGCGGTCTTTAGACCACTCCTCCATAACTTGTGTTTCTGGTGAGTCTGAAGACTCGCCAGAAACACGGCCCTTCAAGCTCCATACAGAGCTTGATAAATGGACCTCACTCTATCAGCTTATTTTGACAAAATGCATAACAGGGACCCAAAACAGACTTCATAGGGATTAGAAAAGCCACTCAATATTGGAGGGGAGGAGATAGACTCAATGATTTAAGACAATTAGAGATTAAGTGGATGTATATTTTAGACACTTAAGTTCCAAACAGTTTAAATAAAGATATTGAATTACAAAATTTTTTTTAATTGATTTTGAAATTGGTTTTGTAAATCGTCTTTTTAAATTGATTTTTTAATTCCTTTTTTCATTAATTCTTTCCCTCATTCAAATATACCATCTCATATGGATATGTACTGCACATAAAAATTGATATGTAAATGTGGTTATTTTTTTTTCTCAGTACCTTTGTCCCACATATCCTTTAAAAAGTACGATCCAATATTCATTCTAGATAGATTGATTTGATTATTACTCAATAATGAGATTGATGAATAATATGTTAGGATAATATGTCACCATCACAATATATTATGTACCAACATATGTTCCTTTAAACTAACCCCTTATAAGTGTGGTATACGCTAACTAATGTCAATCTAGGAATGCAGAAATGATGAATTAAAAAATTGAAATAGCAGAAAATAACATGCAAGTATATGCATTTCTTTCTCTCTTTTTCTTTTTCTTATTATAATGTTAAGTTGTAGCACACAATCTTATGTAATTTTTTTATTGTTTATTCATTATGAATAGGTTAGATAAGAAACATTATTTTGAGCCAATGTGGGAAAAATAATTCCTTTTAAACTCACTCAATACATAAAAACTCAGATATCTGTTATTGAAACTAAAGAAAAAAACTTGATGGTTTTGCCCTTTCTTGTTATGAAAACCGCATACAGAAACAGGGACATCAAACTAATTTGCCATCTTTAAAGATGGAGGACGGAATGTTGAAAGTTCTCACGGATCACGTGATCAGCATTAGCCAATAGGAGAATTAATTCACTGTATAAAGAACACAGAGGAGTAGACGCACGCTACCTCACTTCCTTGAAAAAGCTGTACGTTTTTGGTGAAACGTACGTCGGAATGTCAGAGCCACGCCTCCACTGCTAGTCACCAGGACAGGTATCGAGTGCATCACTTACCAAGCGATCATGTTGGCATAGCATTTCAGCATGCCATCCTCTTCCATCCAGGAAAAGTGTTGTGATTTCGCTCCCACCCAGCATCTTAGGTGGACAGATACCCAAGTGACATTGTGTGAAGGGGCTTATTTGTGGCTTTTTAAATGTTTTTAAAATAAATGTTATCTTTCTGAAGCAGCGGCCTGGGTTTGGTGATATACTGGAAACCTGGCAGTATAAAACCGGGTGTGCGTCTATACCAGAGCCTGGGTGGCTCTGTAAAGTGTGAGTAACCCCTTGGTGGAACCATTGTTTGAATTAACACTAGTTAAACATACTTCACTATGTTCTTTTGTTTTTGTTTTATTTAAGACAAGAAATCACCTAAATCAACCACAGTTAGAAATATTGTGGAGAATATATATATATCCTTATATTTGTATTTGTTTTTCACTTATTTTTCTATATCTATCTACCTTTGTTGCCCATGAATTAATTTTAAATAATAAAAGGTCATGCATTAAATAATAATGCATGACCTTTATTTCCATAGTATTTGCAAGTGTTTTGTTATGCAAATTAGTAAGCAATAATAATTTACTTCAAGTTTCAAAAAATCTCTAATTTTAACAGCAGTATTTTGAATTGCTTTTAAAGGCAACACTTAACTCACCACTTGTAATATGAACACAATGGGCCCCATGTATTAAGTGATGTGCGGACTAGCTTCTCAACTGGAGAAGTTGTCTGCATGCCTTTGCTTCATAGGGCAGCGGATCTGTTTGTCCATTGGCTCGTATGCATAATTACACACTCCAATGAGTGTGTATTGCCAGCTCCATGTCTCTGAGCTCAGGGTGATTTCTCTTCGCCACCTCAGAGGTGTGCTATCCATTAAAAGCATAGTATAAACTAGTTTTGATTGTGTAAAGGTGCTCGGGTTAAAATTTGTAACCATCAACTTGTAATTCCAGATTGTACGTTATTTTTAGCATGAAACCAAATGCAAGACAACGCACCCTGAACTATTGATGGAACTCAACTTTTAATCTGGGCCTACAAGTGAGAGTTTTGCACTGTAAATGTATACATTTTAATATGTGGCAAAGTAAATGTTTAAAAGTGAATTTTAAGAATTAATGTGCAAGTGTGCAATGGTGTGTCAGAGTATAAATGTGAAGGAGAAAGTGTGAATTTGTAAAATGAAGTGCATATGTTTAAATATGTATGTGTGTTTAATATGTGAATGGTTAAAGGAACATAGAGCCCACCATTTTTCTTTCATTATTCAGATACAGCATACAACTTCAAACAACTTTCCAATTCACTTGTATTATCTAATTATTATTTAATGTGCTTAATTATCTTGGTATCCTTTGTTGAAGAAGCAGCAGCGCATTATTGAGAGCTTGCTGAACACATTGGGTGAGTCAATGACATGAGGCATATATATGCAGCCACCAATCCACAGCTCCTGAGCCTACAGAGGTACTTTTTTAACAAAGGATACCAAGAGAACAAAACAAATTAGATAATAGATGTACATTGGAAAGTTTTTTAAAATGCCATCATGAATCATGAAAGAAAATATTTAGGATTCAAGTCCCTTTTATGTGAAATTGTAAATCAATGAGAATATATAAGTTGATTTGTAAGTATGAGTGTGTGTTTTGTGAGTGTGTCAAAGTCAAAGTGGGAATTTGTGTGAATATGTTGGTGTTAATGTGTCAGTGTGATATAATGAATGCGCAAGTTGAAACATGTCAGTATTGACAGTGTGATTTTGATCAGAGTGTAATTCAGTCACTAAAATGGAGTTGCTATGACAAATTTTTGACCACCAGATTTTTATTTTTTTATGTAATAGAGACTATGTTTTAGTGGCAAGCAAAATATTTAGCCCTTAGTTTGTAATACATTATTTAATAATGTTAACCACAACAATAGTTTTTACCTGAAAAAAGTTGGACAAATGGTAGATAGATGCAAAATAATTCTAGAATATTATTATATTTTATCTTACTGTAAAAATAAGAAATACATTAATAAATTAAAAAGAACATACAGTGTATATACATTTTTAATAGCCAGTTAACACAGGATAGTATAGTAGGTGTCAGGTTTGTTCATGTGCAAGACATTTTGTAAAGTTTCATTCCCATGCTGAGTGAAGTAATCTTTACACTGTTATAACAGATGTAGGGTGAGACCCATCTGAAAAACAGCAGGTTTGCAATGAAGAGGAGAATTAGCAACAGGGGTTCTCTGCTATTTTGAATGCACATTTCCTTATCTCTTTTCCTCATATTCTTGCCAACATGAACAGATGGAATCTTCACATTATAAAGAAAAAGGAAAGAAAAAGGGTAGAAAATCATCTTTACAAAGAATTCATATACTTAATAATTTAAAGGTCAACTTCGTACTTCTTTTGTGATGGCCATCTTTCAATTAGACCACATATTTTTTAGCTATAGAATTAACTAAAATATTTGTTTTAAAGTTTAGAAAATCATAAACAAAAACATTAATTAATTTTAATGGAAATATTTATTAACATAAAAAATCTATATATTTCTGATGAAAAATGTTCAAAGTATTTTAAAAAATAATCTTACATATTTTTTATTTTTTTATTCTAAAATTACACATTGATAACTACATATGGATTAAAGAAAAACTTTTTTTCGTAGTCCTCTAATAGGTTTTGTTTATGTGTGTTGTTCCAACTTTATATGTTTAACTTCATGTCATTCATTACACCACCATTTTGTAATTAGCTTACATACAATTAAATGCTCCTTTTATGACATGGAGAAAAAGGGATTAGATAGAAAACAAATAAACAATATATACTGTAACTGAATAGCACTCAAACCATGTAAATGTGAAGTCTAAATCCATTATTTCTGTTAAGAAAAAATAAAATAAAAATAAAAAAATAACATATTAGCTTAGCGAAGATGCTAGTTGACCATTCAGACTTTGCTGCACATCCAGGATAACTGAAAGGTACAAGGTAAGGAAAATTCAGAAGCTTCCAGGGCCACACTAAATCTATTGTGGTATTATTTTTGTTGCTATACTCAGGACAGGCTGTTGGACACAAGCTCTCCTGCTAGAAATGTTGTAAGATATTTTTGGGCTGTAGTAAGAAATATCAGGCACGATACGATAAAGATCGTAGTTTGCGGCACAAGCGAGGGAACCCCCGCCTCCCGTAGTTTCAGCTCGCAACTCGAGCTATCCCATATACAGCGCCATCAGAGGCTAAAGTGCCGTAAGTCTGATAAACCAGCGATGTCCAGAAATCTGCGTAAGTACAAATTTCTGGAGTCGCCAGTGACTTACGGCACTTTAGAAACTGCAGGCGCCTACAAAACCTGACTAAGTTATTAAATCTCCCGTACTGTCTAACACGCCTCCCAAAGATAGCCCGACATGTCTAACCCTCTATCCGCTATCCCCCCTCACTATCCTAACAATAAAAAATTTATTAACCCCTAAACCACCGCTCCCGGACCCCGCCACCACTTAATAAAGTTATTAACCCCTAAACCGCCGCTCCCGGACCCCGCCGCCACCTACATTATCTATATTACCCCCTAATGTGAGCGCCTACCCCGCCGCCATCTACATTAACTACCCCCTAATGTGAGCTCCTACCCCGCTGCATCTACATTAACTACGCCCTAAAGTGAGCCCCTTACACCGCCGCCAGCTATATTAAAATTATTAACCCCTAATTTAATCCCCCTATACCGCCGCAAGCTATATTAAATACATTAACCCCTAATCTAATACCCCTATACTGCCGCCAGCTATATTAAATGAATTAACCCCTAATCTAATCCCCCTACACCGCAGCCAGCTATATTACATAGATTAACCCCTAATCTAATCCCCCTACACCGCCGCCAGCTATATTAACTATATTAACCCTAATTATATTAGGGTTAATATAGTTAATATAGTTATTATATTATATATATTAACTATATTAACCCTAATTATATTAGGGTTAATATAGTTAATATTGTTATTATATTATATATATTAAGTATAATAACATATCTAACTCTAACATCCCTAACTAAATTCTTATTAAAATAAATCTAATTAATATTAATATTATTAATTAAAATATTCCTATTTAAATCTAAATACTTACCTATAAAATAAACCCTAAGACAGCTACAATGTAATTAATAATTACATTGTAGCTATTTTAGGGTTTATATTTATTTTACAGGTAACTTGGTATTTATTTTAACTAGGTACAATAGCTATTAAATAGTTAATAACTATTTAATAGCTACCTAGTTAAAATTATTACCAATTTACCTGTAAAATAAATCCTAACCTAAGTTAGAAATACACCTACACTATCAATAAATTAAATAAACTATAAATATCTAAACTAAAATACAATTAAATAAACTAAACTAAATTACAAAAAACCCCCACTAAATTACAAAAAATAAAAAAAGATTACAAGATTTTTAAGCTAATTACACCTATTCTAAGCCCCCTAATAAAATAATAAAGCCCCCCAAAATAAAAAATGTCCCTACCCTATTCTAAAATACAGAAGTTAACAGCTCTATTACCTTACCAGCCCTTAAAATGGCCTTTTGCGGGGCATGCCCCAAAGAAATCAGCTCTTTTGCCTGTAAAAAAACACACACAATACCACCCCCCCAACATTACAACCCACCACCCCACATAACCCTACTCTAACCCAAACCCCCCTTAAATAAACCTAACACTACCCCCCTGAAGATCTCCCTACCTTGTCTTCACCCAGCCGAGCAGAACTATTCATCCGATCCGGGCGATGTCTTCAATCAAGCGGCAGAGAAGAAGGCTTCCATCCGGCGATGTCTTCATCCAAGCGGCAAAGAAGAAGTCTTCCATCCGGCAATGTCTTCAATCAAGCGGCAGAGAAGATGTCATCCATCGGGGCAAAGTTTTCTTCCAAGCGGCATCTTCAATCTTCTTTCTTCACTCCTCTGACACGGAACATCCATCCGGCACGACGACTTCCCGATGAATGAGGTTCCTTTAAATTATGTCATCCAAGATGGCGTCCATCGAATTCCGATTGGCTGATAGGATTCTATCAGCCAATCGGAATTAAGGTAGAAAAATCTGATTGGCTGATTGAATCAGCCAATCAGATTCAAGTTCAATCCGATTGGCTGATTGGTTCAGCCAATCGGATTGAACTTGAATCTGATTGGAGGACATTTTCTCTGCCGCTTGATTGAAGACATCGCCGGATGGAAGACTTCTTCTTTGCCGCTTGATTGAAGACATTGCTCGGATCGGATGAAGAGTTCTGCCCGGCTGGGTGAAGACAAGGTAGGGAGATCTTAAAGGGGTAGTGTTAGGTTTATTTAATGGGGGTTTGGGTTAGAGTAGGGGTATGTGGGTGGTGGGTTGTAATATTGGGGGGTGGCATTGTGGGGGGTTTTTACAGGCAAAAGAGCTGATTTCTTTGGGGCATGCCCCGCAAAAGGCCCTTTTAAGGGCTGGTAAGGTAATAGAGCTGTTGACTTTGTATTTTAGAATAGGGTAGAGAATTTTTTTTATTTGGGGGGCTTTATTATTTTATTAGGGGGCTTAGAATAGGTGTAATTAGCTTAAAAATCTTGTAATCTTTTTTTATTTTTTGTAATTTAGTGTTTGTTTTTTGTAATTTAGTTTAGTTTATTTAATTGTATTTTAGTTTAGATATTTGTAGTTTATTTAATTTATTGATAGTGTAGGTGTATTTCTAACTTAGGTTAGGATTTATTTTACAGGTAAATTGGTAATAATTTTAACTAGGTAGCTATTAAATAGTTATTAACTATTTAATAGCTATTGTACCTAGTTAAAATAAATACCAAGTTACCTGTAAAATAAATATAAACCCTAAAATAGCTACAATGTAATTATTAATTACATTGTAGCTGTCTTAGGGTTTATTTTATAGGTAAGTATTTAGATTTAAATAGGAATATTTTAATTAATAACATTAATATTAATTAGATTTATTTTAATAAGAATTTAGTTAGGAATGTTAGGGTTTATTTTATAGGTAAGTATTTAGATTTAAATAGGAATATTTTAATTAATAATATTAATATTAATTAGATTTATTTTAATAAGAATTTAGTTAGGGATGTTAGAGTTAGATAGGTTATTATACTTAATATATATATATTATAATATATATAATATTTTAACTAGGTACCTATTAAATAGTTATTAACTATTTAATAGCTATTGTACCTAATTAAAACAAATACCAAGTTACCTGTAAAATAAATATAAACCCTAAAATAGCTACAATGTAATTATTAATTACATTGTAGCTATCTTAGGGTTTATTTTATAGGTAAGTATTTAGATTTAAATAGGAATATTTTAATTAATAACATTAATATTAATTAGATTTATTTTAATAAGAATTTAGTTAGGAATGTTAGAGTTAGATAGGGTTATTATACTTAATATATATATATATATATATATATATATATATATATATATATATATAATATAATAAAGATATTAACTTTAATATAATTAGGGTTAATAGAGTTAATATATATAATATAATAATTAGGGTTAATATAGTTAATATAGCTGGCGGCAGTATAGGAGGATTAGATTAGGGGTTAATCTATTTAATATAGCTGGTGGCGGTGTAGGGGGATTAGATTAGGGGTTAATTAATTTAATATAGCTGGCGGCGGTATAGGGGGATTAAATTAGGGGTTAATAATTTTAATATAGCTGGCGGCGGGGTAGGAGCTCACATTAGGGGTAGGTAATATAGCTGGCGGTGGTGTAGGAGCTCACATTAGGTGGTAGTTAATGTAGGTGGCGGCGGTGTAGAGGGCTCACATTAGGGGGTAGGTAATGTAGGTGGCGACGGTGTAAGGGGCTTACATTAGGGGAGCTTGAAGAGTTAATTTTAGCTTAAGTGTAGTGTAGTAGACAACCCAAAGTATTGATCTAGGCCCATTTTGGTATATTTAATGCCACCATTTCACCGCCAAATGCGATCAAATTTAAAAAAAAAACTTTTTTTTTTTCGCGAATTTTAGGTTTCTCACTGAAATTATTTACAAATAGCTTGTGTAATTATGGCACAAATGGTTGTAAATGCTTCTCTGGGATCCCCTTTGTTCAGAAATAGCAGACATATATGACTTTGGCGTTGCTTTCTGGTAATTAGAAGGCCGCTAAATGCTGCAGCGCTTCACATGTGTATTATGGCTAGCAGTGAAGGGGTTAATTAGGTAGTTTGTAGGGAGCTTGCAGGGTTAATTTTAGCTTTAGTGTAGAGATCAGCCTCCCACCTGACACATCAGACCACCTGATCCCTCCAAAAGAGCTCCCTTCCCTCCCCCACCCCACAATTGTCCCTGCCATCTTAAGTACTGGCAGAAAGTCTGCCAGTACTAAAATAAAAGGTTTTTAATTTTTTTTTATTTCTTTTTTTATAGCATATTTACATATGCTGTGGTGTAGCATCCCCCTTAGCCCCAAACCTCCCTGATCCCCCCCCAAAACCGCTCTCTAACCCTCCCCATCTGCCTTATTGGCGGCCATCTTGATTACTGGCAGCTGTCTGCTATTATTTCACAGTCAAAAAAGTGGTGGCACTGGGCAAGTGGGCACAGTATAATCTGTGAGCCTGACACACACGCTGGCAGGCAGGCAACTGCAATTAGATTACACAGGAAAAAAAGCAGACTGATGTTCTAGCCCTAAAAAGGGCTTTTTGGGGTGCTGTCCTTACAGCAAAGATCAGATGAGTCCTTCAGGACTATAGTGGACACTGAGTACACTAGCCTAGCTATCGATTTCCCTATTAAATCAGCAGCAGCTAAACTGTCCCTCCTCTCACTAAGAATACAGCTTCCGAATGAATCTAAAATGGATGCTGTCCAGGAGGTGGGAGGGTCTGGGAGGGAGGGTCTGCCGCTGATTGGCTGGAATGTGTCTGCTGACTGTGAGGTATAGGGTCAAAGTTTACTCAATGATGTCGAATAGGGGGCGGACCGAACATCGCATATGTTCGCCCGCCGCGGCGAACGCGAACAAGCTATGTTCGCCGGGAACTATTCGCCGGCAAACTATTTGGGACATCACTTTTTAGTCGCCATATATGTAATCTTGCCTAATAAGTTCTACTGTGTATTTATTGTAAATATTTTATATAACAAAGTTCTTTAAATAGGATAAAATGTTCTTTGTATTTTTAAATTGATATTTCTATTTATATCTATATTTATCTTTACCTGTATATAATCATATAGCTATATAGGTATATATATATATATATATATATATATATATTTTACAATAAAAATCATATATACAGGGAGTGCAGAATTATTAGGCAAATTAGTATTTTGACCACATCATCCTCTTTATGCATGTTGTCTTACTCCAAGCTGTATAGGCTCGAAAGCCTACTACCAATTAAGCATATTAGGTGATGTGCATCTCTGTAATGAGAAGGGGTGTGGTCTAATGACATAAACACCCTATATCAGGTGTGCATAATTATTAGGCAACTTCCTTTCCTTTGGCAAAATGGGTCAAAAGAAGGACTTGACAGGCTCAGAAAAGTCAAAAATAGTGAGATATCTTGCAGAGGGATGCAGCACTCTTAAAATTGCAAAGCTTCTGAAGCGTGATCATCGAACAATCAAGCGTTTCATTCAAAATAGTCAACAGGGTCGCAAGAAGCGTGTGGAAAAACCAAGGCGCAAAATAACTGCCCATGAACTGAGAAAAGTCAAGCGTGCAGCTGCCAAGATGCCACTTGCCACCAGTTTGGCCATATTTCAGAGCTGCAACATCACTGGACTGCCCAAAAGCACGAGGTGTGCAATACTCAGAGACATGGCCAAGGTAAGAAAGGCTGAAAGACGACCACCACTGAACAAGACACACAAGCTGAAATGTCAAGACTGATTTTTCTAAGGTTTTATGGACTGATGAAATGAGAGTGAGTCTTGATGGGCCAGATGGATGGGCCCGTGGCTGGATTGGTAAAGGGCAGAGAGCTCCAGTCCGACTCAGACGCCAGCAAGGTGGAGGTGGAGTACTGGTTTGGGCTGGTATCATCAAAGATGAGCTTGTGGGGCCTTTTCGGGTTGAGGATGGAGTCAAGCTCAACTCCCAGTCCTACTGCCAGTTTCTGGAAGACACCTTCTTCAAGCAGTGGTACAGGAAGAAGTCTGCATCCTTCAAGAAAAACATGATTTTCATGCAGGACAATGCTCCATCACACGCGTCCAAGTACTACACAGCGTGGCTGGCAAGAAAGGGTATAAAAGAAGAAAATCTAATGACATGGCCTCCTTGTTCACCTGATCTGAACCCCATTGAGAACCTGTGGTCCATCATCAAATGTGAGATTTACAAGTAGGGAAAACAGTACACCTCTCTGAACATTGTCTGGGAGGCTGTGGTTGCTGCTGCACACAATGTTGATGGTGAACAGATCAAAACACTGACAGAATCCATGGATGGCAGGCTTTTGAGTGTCCTTGCAAAGAAAGGTGGCTATATTGGTCACTGATTTGTTTTTGTTTTGTTTTTGAATGTCAGAAATGTATATTTGTGAATGTTGAGATGTTATATTGGTTTCACTGGTAAAAATAAATAATTGAAATGGGTATATATTTGTTTTTTGTTAAGTTGCCTAATAATTATGCACAGTAATAGTCACCTGCACACACAGATATCCCCCTAAAATAGCTATAACTAAAAACAAACTAAAAACTACTTCCAAAACTATTCAGCTTTGATATTAATGAGTTTTTTTGATTCATTGAGAACATGGTGGTTGTTCAATAATAAAATTAATCCTCAAAAATACAACTTGCCTAATAATTCTGTACTCTCTGTATAAAATTAGTTATCTTAAGGCACATTAAGTAAGTATTAAATGTAAAATACTGAAAATATATAAATAAAAATTATTAGTAATTATAGTTACTGTAAAATATGCATATATATTATTTGTTCGAATTTTTACGAACATCTATAATAATTACTTACTTTATAAATATTTTTTAATATGTTAGGTTCAATAAATACATAACACACCTTAATATAACTTATGTTGAGTTATCACACATGAATAATTATTTTACTACTGTTGGGTTTTGCGCACATAGTGACCACTGCTGTGTTCTGTGATCACCATACAAAATTGTCACCTAGACATACCTGATTTTTATTTATTGTGTAGAAAATATAACATCCCCAACAAATGTCCATGTTTTTTTTTACTTTATTTTTAAAACTGAGATCAAGGGATTTGAAGAACCTCATTCTATCCTGCTCTATTGCAGCTACCGGTACATCCTGGGTTCCAACCCTAATTTTGACGTCACCACGTGCATACATGGTGACATGACCTGCACTCCCATGAACCATAGGAATGCCACCCCCTAGGATACCAAAGATTCCCTTCCTATAGTAAGAGGGATCATGTTTGACTGGAGCTCTCCCATATGATTAAATGGGATTGTCATACCCCCACAGATCGTGATGTGCATGACAACCACAGCTGGTTATGCATATAGAAGGCGTTAATAGAGGAGCCAATAGAGAAAAGTGAAATTGAATTTAGAGCTATCAAATAATAAAGCAATACCATCAAACATAAAAGTCAAAGTACATTTAGATAAAAGTAATCATAACATAAATACAATTGAAAGCACTTTCTATAAGCAGTGTTACAAAGGTTCAATAAATACTTTTTATTTTAAAGAAGCAAATGTCAATCACAAGAAATTTTGTAAAACAGCTTAAATTGGGGTAAAAATATTTTCAAATAAAAACATAGATGATAAATGAAAAACATCTAAAGATTTGTTAAATAAATATACACATCAACACATATAACATGATTCTAAAAGTAAAATAAATAAATACAAGCCAACATAGCTTAATACCAATGTGTTAAGATAAATTAGGAACAATGTAGGTCATTTCAATTATTCAAATAAAATAGTACAAACTAATCATTTCAAATGTATAAGGAATGTAACAATGTATGAAAAGGAGCAATCAGAATATCCAAAAATGAAAATGAAAGATTAATTCCAAAGGATTCTAAGACAAACCCTAAAAGGTTTTTTTTAATTATTTAAATGTTAACAAATGTAAGAAGGTACATTAACATGATTTGCAGTGACAGGGGGAAGGCTGAGGTGCTAAACAATTTATTTTCTTCAGTATATACAACAGAGGAACCAATGCGAGATACATTGAAACAAACTAGAATATACAAACTTTTACCAATAAATAGATTACCTTTAGATGATATCAGGGAAAAATTGTATAATATCAAGGTAAATAAAACTCCAGGTCCAGATAGAATACACCCAAGGGTTCTAAGAACTCTCATAGCCAAAACTCTTCTCTTATTATTTCAAGACACATTATCCTAAGGCATAGTACACCAGGAGTGGAATAAAGCTAGTGTGGTTCTACTTTTTAAAAAGGGAAGCAGGGCTGATAAATGGAGCTGCAAAACATGATAAATGGAGCTGTCAGAACATCGTGTAGAGAAGGGGGTAAGTAGCACAGCGATAGCAGCAAACTTAAATATATATGTAAATGATTATATACATACTGTATATTTATGTGTTAATATGTGTATATACACATATAAACGCATAAATATATATGTATTAAAGCAAATACATATATTTTTTCTTGGAACACACAGTTCCGTTTGACTGCAATGTAAAGGCACTTTTCAGTGCAGTTTTTTTCTAACACCCCAATCCCACCAACTTTAGCCCCAAAATACAACCTAGTGCAGTAATTTGATTAAAAAATAAAGATGCTAGGGGGGTGAAGTTAACCGCCATACTGAACGGCTGTGAAAGTGAAGAGCTCCACAAAGTTAGAGTATTAAACCTTGTTTTTCTGACCCAAGACCTAGCTCTACAAAATTCTATACTGTATACTTCGTCTACCTGAACAATCAAGGGTCCCCTGACCCAGATTGGGATTGGGCTGGCGGCCTGGGCGCATCAACTGGTCCTTGTTTGCTCGACGGAGCACCCGCTCCCCACACAGATATCCCAGGTATCCCACATAGTGGGGTCGGCACTTACCCCCACGCTCCGGAGTGTCCTGAGCTCCGCTCCGGAGGGTGTGTAGACCCAGCAAATATCAGCTAGACAGATGCTGGGGATCAACAGTGAACGCTGTGCCCAGATTTGAGGACGCCTACGCTATCAGCCTAAAAGAAGACCACAGAGACTGAGACCACAGGGGTCACTACTTATCGTACCTGTAGGCACTCAGGAGAGCTGTCATAATCCGGACAACAGACCTTTGAGGTGAGGACACCGTTCCGAACAGGGACCCTTGTCTTTAAATATTGGCGCAAAATTCACCATCTTGGGCTATACAGACACAGCGGGCCTCTCTGCAACTCTCCTTACCCGACATCTGTCCTGGCATCTGAGACCAAGAGATTTGCCCGTAGTGTGACTGACTACTGCTGCCTGCTCTATTGTCCTACGGAGGGTCGGGGCTCCGCTCCGAAGACCAACTACCTACAGACACGTTAAGACCCACAACTAGGCGCTAAGAGCCGTTTAAGAGAGGCTTACCCCAGACAGACGAAAAGTGCCTCCCACTACCTACTCCGGATCAGCTGCACATCTCCTTACTACACCGAGGGTCGGGGCCTCCGCTCCGGTGTACCCTCCATCCACCTGGCAGCATCCTTGCACGGGGTCCAGTAGCACACACTGCGCCCACGTGGCTTTTGGCCCTCCTGACTACTCCGACACGGACTGTCGATGGCGGCTGCTTGAGGGGCCGTTCCCTGTTGCCGGAATCTGTGGGCTCTCTTACAGTTACCGCTTTGCTTGGCAGCTCTCCCCATCTGCTGCCTTATACCTCCGGACCTGAACAGCCTGCTACAAAGGGTAGGTGAGATAATTCTTTTTTCCCTACTCACCACCTAAGGGTCACACTATTCAACTACCCACCTGGCCCGCTAACCCTCCTCAGCTTGTTTTATCCCTATATAAGGGTCAGGGCAGACATCGCTTGTTGAAAGGGCACATTAGCCCATTGCATATAACCGCCACAGACCCATCTACATTACCACAGGGCCTTTTGGGCTAGAACCCTTCCCCCTCAGCCAACACTACTTTGCAGTTACTCTACCTATGCAGGCCAGGATACCGCATAACCTGCACTAGTACACTATCTTTTGGATTACAAATGAAATCTTTGTTTGGAGCAGTTCCTTTCATTTATTCAAAAAACCTATCAACACCTACCTCCTTGTGATTTTGGAACTTCTAATATTGATACCAGGTACAGAGGGCTGCTAAAAACCATCCCCACAGGCAGAAGCCCCTTATCTCTTAACACTCAGAGTATAGACCCCCCCTGTGTTCTACCAGATACCCTGGCAGGAGAATTGAAAAGTGGAACTTTGCACTCTATCCCATAGCTCACATCTGGATGTACCCTGGACTTACCCCATACCTGTTCCAATTATTCTCAAACGCCTGTTACAAGTCCCAGATGGACCCTCACTAACTGCAGATTCTGCTCTCTCTACATTTCATTGGCAGACTTACCACTACCTAACTCACCCTTCTCAGACACATAATTCTTACAATCTGACCATTTAGTTTGCATTACTAGCTGCTGCGTCAGCATCTGTGTCTTTGGGCCTACACCCCAAAGTGGAGTGTTATTTTGATATATTGCCTACCTTACTATACTACCTTTCCTTTTTATTTTAGGTCACCTAAAGCAGTGATTTCCAATACCCTATAGAAAATATATATATCCTAGGTGGTGTATGCTAATTGCCATTTATCCTGTATTGTGTTTTAGAGGTGTATATTCTGGTCTCACTACACGAGATTGGCTGTCTTGGTCCCCCCCATGCTTCTCCATTTCCGACCCAGCTTGTCTGGGCTGGTCACTTCCACTACCCTTTTCCCTTCCGTATGGTCGTATCCCCCTTTCCCGAGGTGCGTGGGGGCTCTTGGGAGCCGCCGCAATCACTGACACACAGTCCACTGGCTGGACCTCTTCTATCACAAAAGTAAAGGTTTAATACTATGTACTAGGTATAATTTATTACGAGGGCTGTGCTTGCCCCGCTCTTGCAGTGTAACATTTATCACTAATGTATTAATCAGGTGTTGAAGCTTAACCCTTCTTGATCTTTGTGTTTAGTCCAGGGGTTTAGCGACTCATCTGTCGGTACGTGGTCAGGGTGGGCCTCCCCTCCACCATTCTACTATACTCCTTTGTCTCCTGTCATCACCAAATATGTCACACTCAGCTAGAAAAAACACCAAGTCCCAAGCGGCCTCAAAGCAAACTGTCCTCGACCACTTCTCTCAACCACGCAAGAAACATTCCTCAGTGAGTAAGGACATTAGCGATCCAGAATCTCAAGATGAGGGTTCCCAGTCAAGCTCTCAGTCTGTCGCACATCTTAATCACTACATTACTGAAAGCACTCTTCAGAAACTCCTTGCAGCTCAGACTAAATCTATCACTTCTGAGATCCAGAGAGGTTTGGCTGAACTTAAAAAGGAAATCCAAGAAATAGGAGATAGGGTCGATTCTCTCGAGCGGCAACAAGACGATTTGGCTATTGACAATTCGAACCTCCTAGCCTATGCAGATAATCTGGCCGAACAAATATCCCAACTTGAACTGAAGCTAGCAGATGTGGAGGACAGAGCTAGGAGGAACAATATCAGGTTCAGAGGCATCCCCGAGATGGTAAACACAGGTGGCTTGCAGGAGTTTCTCATATCTCTGTTCACCGCATACTTGGGTCCACTGGAGAGCAACACACATGCTATGGAATGGGCCCACAGGGCTCTTCGGCCACGTTCAGTATCTTCAGATAGGCCCGAGAGACGTGGTCGTCTGCTTCCACCACTTTTACCTTTAAAAGGACCGGTTGATGCAGGCAGCTTACAACAAACCTACTTTACCCGATAACCTCAAAGACATTCAATTCAAACCGGATCGCTCCTCACATACCTTGCAACAGTGAAAGCTCTATGCCCGAATCACTACTCAGCTGAGGAAAGCAGGGATCAAATATAGGTGGGGATTCCCCACTAAACTGATCGTGACCAAGGATAATCAAACCCACACAGTCTCCTCACCTTCTATGGGAGGCACTCTATTAGCTAACTGGGGCCTTCAACCCGCCCCCAGCAACCAGCAGGAGTCTCGCTCCAGACTGAGGGTCACAGCACCTGAATGGTCTGTTAAAGAACAGAGACCAAAGCGTTCAAAACCAAACCCCCCTGACCACACTCTAAGGCCTCAGCGTCACCCACCTGAGGTCGTTGAATACATTTCAATACCATTGTCATATTCATTTCCTGTTATTTGTTTACATGATTACTATTATTGTAACTAACTCTGGTTAGAGTTTGAGTAGATATATACGGTTAATTAGTTACTTTGTGCTTTTCTTATAGTTGAGCGGGGCTATTTGCACTAGTCCCTCTGCCTCTCAGGCAAGGTTAACTCCCCCCTAATTTCTGGTGCCCATTCTAGGGCCCCACATAGGTGGACTACTTCCACTGGCTATCCCCGACCCCACACCCCCCCCAACCAATCTCTGACCCCCACCCCCCCCTCCCAAGACTTCCAAATGGCCTCACTTAGGTTCCTTACCCATAATGTCAGAGGCCTAATACTGTAGGCAAGAGATGCCTTCTATCCCAATCTCTCCGCCATCATGGAGCGGATGTAGCCTTCCTTCAGGAGACGCATCTGCTAGCGGACTCCCCCCCCTCCACACCTCCAAAGACTACCCAGTATTGAGGCGGCCTCTTTCACCAAGAAAGCCAGAGGGGGGTAGAGCCATCCTAATACACAAAAGAGTAGCTTATGAGCCTCTTTATTTTCAGAGACCCTCAGGCCATATATCTCATCCTTATATTGTAAACTGGACCATGTCACATACACCCTGGTATCGGTCTTATCTCCCGAACTCACTTCAACCTAGGTACCTCAGAAGGGATTGGAAGATAGACAGGAAAACCGGCCCCTCTAAAAGACTCCCCTCCATCCACGACCCTACCTGTCGTAGATTCCGGGAACTTATTATGCAGTTCACCTATTTTGATATTTGGAGGTCCCTCCATCCTCTAACTACCAAGACCAGAGCCCCCTGGAGATTGCCACAACCATCTCCTCTCGGATGTTCCGTTTAAGGAGGAGATCAGGAAGGAGATTTGTTTTACCTCGAGACCAATGATACCCCAGAAGTTAATGAGAGAGCGCGATCTGGGGTGCGTTTCATTCATCTTCATTCTCAAGCAGGCTCACCTCAAGAGACAAGTGGGCCTCTCCCAAGCACACTGCAGACTATGGGTTCTTGAAACCCAATGGTGGGCCACTAACCCAATGGCCTGCAAATCTGAGGTGACAGATCTTAGGCGGCATATCTGCTAGTTGGAATTCCGTAAGACACAATCCAACCTCCCTCCGCTTGAAACATCTCTTGTATTCTAAAGGGCAATAAAGCAGATTCTCTTACTAGCCAATAAAATCAGGCAGAGTGCAGGTGCCACTCGTATTCACAAAATCAAACAGGGGGAACGATCTGTCCGGCTTCCTTCCCAGATAGGCCAACAGTTTCATGAGTTCTACTCTGAATTCTATAATATAGGTGATGCCGCGACGATCGGGAAAGCCCCCTCGGAAACCATAGATTCCTTTCTTCATTCCCTCGAGCTCCCCACTCTTGAAGAATCTCACAAAGAGTGCATTGACACTCCGATCACTACCCAAGAGATTAAACTGGTTATTAAAAAACTAAAGTCTCTTAAAGCCCCCGGGCCGGATGGCTTCACGGCCATCTTCTACAAGACATACCGTGAAGAACTCACCCCTATACTTACCAGATTCTTCAATAGGGCTATGACCACAGGGAAATTTGATAAGGAATTCCTTGAGGCCTCCATCACCACCATTCCCAAACCCAACAAAGACCCTACCCTCTGCGCTATTTACCGACCTATTTCTCTCATCAACACCAACGTTAAGATCTACGCCAAAATCTTGGCTAACCGGCTAGCGAAGTTACTCCCAACACTTATTGACCCAGATCAAGTCGGGTTCATACCAGGGAGAGAGGGCCCAGATAACACCAGGAGGCTCCTTGACATACTCCTAGAGGCTAAGAGACTAAACAAACCAGTTGCGGTGCTTTCTCTTGATGCTGAGAAGGCCTTTGACCGCGTCAGATGGGAGTATCTTTGGCGGGTCTTAGAGAACTTCCAGTTCCCTGCGCAAATTATATTGGCAATCAAGGTCCTATATTCCTCCCCGGTGGCCTCAGTGAGAGGTTTGGGGTTCGACCCCACTCCCTTCTCTATTTCCAATGGCACCCGACAGGGCTGCCCCCTATCCCCGATTCTGTTCGCACTGGCCATGGAACCTCTGGCTGCGGCTATTAGGACAGATAAAGAGATCTCGGGAATTACCCTACACGGTATGGTCCACAAAGTATCCCTATTTGCGGATGATACCAACCTGTTTTTTTCTAGACCCTCAAGAGAGATTCTGAGACTTTTGACCCTTCTAGAGACATTTAGCACCATTTCGTACTATAAATTAAATCATTCGAAATCTGAATTATTCACCTCTGGGTTCCCCGAGGAGGTATCCAAAAGCTTATGTAGAAAATATAAGTTTATCCCTAGCCATAAGTACGTCTCTCATCTAGGTGAGAAACTATACAATTCTCTCCCCCAAATTATTGAAGATAATCTCAAACCCCTCTTGAACGAGCTTAGGTCTTTGCCCACACGATGGAACTTCAAATGTGTATCCTGGTTAGGACGCATAGTGGCCTTAAAGATGAGTTACCTCCCTAAACTCACGTACGCCCTTCGTTGTCTACCAATAAGAGTACCTAGGACTCTAATCGTACAGTTCAAGAGCGCCTGTACTAAATACATTTGGCTGGGTAAACCCCCAAGAGTAGCCCATAATGCTCTGCAATACCCTAGAATGCACGGTGGGGTTGCTTCCCCCTCTATTTTTAGGTATGTGGATGCCGCTATGCTCACCCATATCTCCCAATGGGGAGTCAAAGATTCGGATAGTAAATGGAGGTCTATTGAACAAGCCTCACTACCACATAACCTTACTCTAAGGGACCTAATATGGACACCACCCCATTGCAGAAGGAATCTAGACGTTTCTAATCCGATTTATTAATGAATGCCCTGTCCGCCTGGGACAGCCTGAGGCATAATCCTAAGGTAGCCCCTCATCCTTCCCCAATTACTTCCGTAACCGGTCTTTTGACCGGTTTACCCGGGACTCCATCCGAATGCCTGGGCTCGGCTGGGTGTCATGAAGGTGGGGGACCTTTGGTCTACCTCGCCTCATACAACTTTCTCCTCCTACACCCAACTCAATATCACTCCATCCACACCCTTGTATATGAAATTTGAATACTCCAGAGTTACTAGCTTCTTGTCTAGGTGGGGATTCAAACCCTCCTTGCCTAGACAGCTCACCATTTGGGAAGCCAGATGGCAACAGGGGCTCAAACTGGGCAGGCCACTGTCCTTACAATATTCCCTTATGGAGGGTGCTGCCCCAACTGACAAAGCCCAGCATATTTTGAAATGGGAACGGAAGTTAAACTTCATGAAACCCCCCCTTGAGTGGCAACACACGCTCCTACTTACAAAGAAAACCCTTCATTACATTACAGTCCTTGAAACCTACATCAAGGTGCTCACACACTGGTACTACGTCCCAGCCAGACTCGCGAAAATCTTCCCTGGGGCCTCTCCCGCCTGCTGGAGAGACTGCTCACATATAGGGGACATGATCCACATTTGGTGGAGCTGCCCCAGACTCAAACCTATCTGGAACAAATGTTTCTCTACATTAACCAGTTTAGGTATCAACTTACCCATAACACCTGAGACGGCTCTGTTCCACCTGGGCATATGTAAATTATCCAAACATCATGGTTCACTCTGTATTTACCTCCTGTCAGCTATTAAACTTAATATAGCGAGATCTTGGAGAAAAAAAAATCCCTTCCCCCAGCCTGGTCGGATATTGTATCCACTATGGGCATACATGTACACTATGGAGAAGAGTATCTATTATACTCGGCGGTAGGACTGATTTCTTCGAACTAGTATGGTCCGATTGGAAAAACAGGTTCGATACTCTCTGGCTCCCCGCCTTCGACACCTAGATGGCAGTACACCCCTAACTACATAGGCAGAAGACCCGACCTTACCCTTATATACCTGAACTGGCCCCTTTTTCCCAAAGTTACCTCAGAATATTTTCCTTCCTTTTTCCCCTACCTTCCCCCCCCTCGATACTATTCTATGTCCTGTCTGGACACTGACACCCATGTCTTAGATATTTACGTTGTGTTTGTAATGCTTACGTGTATGTCCTGATGTTCTTTTATTTGATGTACAATTGTCTCGTACCAGTTGTTGTATTTATCACTCTTTATTTAAAAAAAAAACAATAAAAATTACAAATAAAAAAAATAAAAATGCTGCTATCTTTATTTTGTAATAAAATATACTAGGCTGTATGTTGGGGGCATTTGGGGAACATTTATTAAAATAACCAAAGCTCATGGGTTGCAATAGCCAGCCACTTGTAATTGCTGGTTAATTATCACACAGCAGCAAATAGGCAAATTGCCCGTTTGCAGGAGCGCTATAATTTAGCACTCCACTTGTAACCTAGCTTTAAGTATGACACTGGTATTTGGGAAGATATGGGAAGAAATTATATTCAATAGTATGAAAAATAGTGAAAGCAAGAGTATGAGTAAATAGATCATGTCTCTCTAATCTAATTAGATTATATGAGGAAGTAAGCAAGAATATAGAAAAAGGTTAATCCACTGATTTGATATACTTGGATTTTGTGAAAGTGTCACATGAGAGGTTATTATACAGTTTAAGAGACTGAGAATCATTTAAATATTAGCTCATAGCTAAATAACAAGATTAAATTCAAAGGCCTCTATTTATCAAGGTCTGGCGGACCTGATCCGACAGTGCGGATCAGGTCCGCCAGACCTCGCTGATACGGAAAGTAATACGCTCTCCGTATTCAGCATTGCACCAGCAGCTCACAAGAGCTGCTGGTGCAACACAGCCCCCTGCAGACTCGCAGCCAATTGGGCCGCCAGCAGGGGGGGTGTCAATCCGATCGTACTCTGGTTGATTTCCGGCAATGTCTGTCCGCCTGCTCAGAGCAGGAGGACAGGTTATGGAGCAGCGGTCTTTGTGACCGCTGCTTCATAACTGCTGTTTCTGGCGAGTTTGAAGAATCGCCAGAAACACGGCCTTTCAAACTCCATACGGAGCTTGATAAATATGGGCTATAGCATTTACTAAATGTATTAAAATCAGACAAAAGTAATTAGTGGGGTCCCTCAAGGATCAGTACTGGGCCCTGTTATTTTTATTTTCAATTATTTTTTATAAAATAAATAAACAATATACATAGATAAGCATCAAACAAGGTACATAGGCAGTTCAATGGAAATATCATAACGAGAGGGACAACAGATTTGACAGGCCAATGTCCTCTATCTGAAGGCAGTCCATACTTTTCTCAAGTAATATATCTACTGAAAAAAGGTAGTGGTTGAGGTTATGTCCAATATGATGTAATGGCAAATACATGACAAATATCTGCTGTAAACACAGATTCTGAGAAAGCTACAAGATTGAATGCTTCTTCTTTAAGTTTTTATACATAATAGATAACATTTCACAAAACACAAATGTATGAGGAATGTAATAAGACAAGATTAAACAAGCCTAGATGATGGGGATACCAAAGATTATGTGAATAGCAGCAAAATATTTTATATAAAAGATAGCAGTAATCTGGCACACATTTTTTTTTTAAAATATGTTTTTATTGAGGTAATCAAAAACAAGTACAACAGTTGGAGCATAAAGGGTAACATCGCAAAGCATTCATACAATTCTGTAGTCACATACATTAACAGATCACTCTGCAAAAAATTCACCAGGACAGAATATTACCCTTCATCAAATGCCTCTCGTTTAACTTTAAACTTTTCATGTGTCATCAATGTTACAGAGATCCACTTAAGGGATCTGAAAATTGGTATATAGCTGAAGATATAACTGAAGAACTGAAAGAATCCATATCAGTAGCAATAAACTGAGAGATTATATGCTTAATCTAATCTTAAGTAAATATCTACAGAATTTTTAGGGATTTAAACATATACAATAAACCCAATAGGAAATAATTAAGGGAAAAAGGGAAAAGGCTGAAGAACCCCACTAAGAGAAAAAAAAAGGGGGGGAGGGTTGGGAAGGCAGAGAAGAGGAGAGGGACAAGAGAAGGGAAAAGCCTCAAAGGAGATAGATATAAGGGGTGAAAGAGTGGATAGGCTGATTACCTCGTCAGAAGGGTGAGTAAGTCTCTGTCAGTCAATTATTGGGGTCAATGTGGAACACCATCCCGGTCGTCAGCTGGCCTAAGTACTTTGGTCCGGTTCAATCCCCTTAGCTTATATTCATCCCATAAATACCAAATCGAACAATAAAGGTTATAGCGTCCCTCAACTCTAAGCGAGTATTTTTCCATTTTCTGTATATAGTCAAGGGTCTCATCTGGCACATATTTAATATCTTCTTAAAATATTTTATAAACAAGGGGGTTTTCTTTTACTTTTTTCTTTGGAAAAATTTTAGAGGGTGGGAAGAAAGATATGCTGGGGCTGTAGGGGAAAAAGAGGGGTCACATGGTAATATAAGGTATGTGGGGCTCAGCTAATTGCCTACTACAGTCAGTCTAAGGATTATCAGATGTCAACAATTCCCAAGGCTTCCAAATGTTATCAATGTAGTTCAATTTGCCAAAGTTGTCTATATACATTTTCCTCTATGGATATGATGTAGGTAATGTTGTCCCAAAGACTCCTTGCCATCTAGAAAGGAGGGCCTTTCTTCCAATTTCTAGATATTAGTAGCTTGGCTGAAGTCAGATCTAAATTAATAGATACTGGGCAGGTTTAGCTAATTTATCTAGACCTATGTGGAGAAGAGCTAGATCAGGGCTGGAAATATTGGGGAGTCCCAATTCGGTTCATAGAAATTTAACCTTTGCCCAGTATGGTTGCAGAATTGGACAGGAACACCAAGGCCTAGATTTAGAGTTTGGCGGTAGCCGTCAAAACCAGCGTTAGAGGCTCCTAACGCTTGTTTTTTACGGACTCCGGTATTTAGAGTTTAGTTACCAGACACTCAAAAATCACTCAACGCAACAAATCTCTACCGACAGCACAGACCCAGTAGTTAACATGTATCCGACAAAATAAACATCCACGAATCACAAAACAAATATTACACAAAGTACACTTACACTCATACAAACACTACACTACATTTATTTTTCAGATTTAATAATTTTTCATCAAAATACAACAAGGATCAAAGTTGCGAAGATCTCGGGTGTTAGAAAAAAAAACAACACAAATCCATTTTGCCATTGACTTACATTGACACACGGGAAAAGACCCTCATATAGCTACATCTAACTAATAAGATTATCACAAACATACACTCATCAATGCATACAAACAATATACACCACATTACATACACAAACAAGTTATTTATTACAAAATGAACACGATTTAGCTACTTTTTTCACACAAGCTCATGATGTCACTCACTTTACGAGGAAAACCAGTCTTTGAAAAAAAATTTACCAAAATTTGGAGCCTCCATTAACTTCTATGGGGAAGACGTGCTCGTGCACGCGACAGACAGATTTCCCTAATGCACGCAAATAGCGTAGACAAAAAAAACTCCAAATACCAGCGCTAGAAATAGGAAAAAAATACATGCTTTTCTGAGTTAGACCCAGCTATGACAAATAGATCAAGAAATGCCTATTTCCCTATGGTGGACTTATGGATTATACTTATTGAATATTCACAACAGCATTAAATTGTTTCATACTTTTACATTACATCAACTACAAATCAACATCACTAGTAACAAAACATTTTTAGAAATAAAATCACATTTAAAGGACACAAAAATAATTACAACATTTCAGGATTCACAAACAGTACACAATGGGTAACACCTCTCGTTTACCCTTTATTATTGCATTTCATTTATTCAACTCATATGCTTGCAGCAACAGCATATCTACATAGGCTTAACACATGATCAGTCATGGATGCACATACATTACTTTTAGCATTCACTCATACATGTGCATTCAAATGATGGGGGAAAAAACACATTACATTCTCTCTAGGAATCACAAAACAGAACATATGGATTTTACTGTACTTTTAACATCATGATTCCATCACAATAAAACCATTAGGCTTTACGTACAGAAGAACATCATTACACCAGATTACAGATGTCACTTTATGGGAAGGAACAACAATGCCAGAACGCTATATAGAAGTCAGCATATGTGGGACACAATCACAATATATACGTATATGTACATAACACGAATCACCATCACGCAACCACAAAGCACACATTTATATTTTATTCAGCACACAATAACAATGTAGTTAAATACAACAACACAATGTGGATTTCAGAACTACATAGGCAGGTTAATAATATGATGACGTCATTAGAAGATTCAACCATACACATTACAGATTCACGACTGTACCGCCCCTTTCAGAAATTTACCACTCAATACTACAATACAACATATACGTAAACAAACAGTTTGGAACAGCATTATTAGGGCGATTTGAATGGGACCAATTAATTAATATTGTCAGCTCGCAATCACTTAGATATATAATACTACAGATGACAGCCGGAAGTTCTTCAGTATCAGTGCCATTTTAATGGGACGCATACAATATTGACAGCTCGGCAATCACTTATATATACAATACTACAGATGACAGCCGAGAAGTTATTCAGTATTAGTGCCATTTGAATGGGAACGCATACAATATTGACATCTCGGCAATCACTTATATATACACAATACTACAGATGGCAGACCCGGAAGTTCGGAATTATTATTGCGATTTTAAAGGGACGCATACAATATTGACAGCTCGGCATCACTTATATATACAATACTACAGATGACAGCCGGAAGTTATTCAGCATTAGTGCAATTTTAAAGGGACGCATACAATATTGACAGCTCTGCAATCACTGATATACTACATACTACAGATGACAGCCGGAAGTTCTGAATTATTATTGCGATTTTTAAAGGGACGATACAATATTGACATCTCGGCAATCACTTATATATACAATACTACAGATGACAGCCGAAGTTATTCAGCATTAAAGCGATTTTAAAGACGCATACAATATTGACAGCTCGGCAATCACTTATATATACAATACTACAGATGACAGCCGGAAGTTTCTGAATTATTTTTGCGATTTTAATGGGACGCATACAATATTAACATCTCGCAATAACTTATATATACAATACTACAGATGGCAGATGTTTACTTTATCATTTACAAACAATGTTGCAGCAACATTGATCGATCACATTCGATGCATATTATACGCAACTATGCACTTTCATTCATGTTTGCCTGGACGTGTGCTTGTTACTATAAGATCGCGTTTAAGAAATATTAATTATGCATATGATCAAACATTACAAACATGCACTGTATGTGTGATATTTGACACTTTCACATTGAGATTCATTGTGGGAAAACAACATTTCAGCAAACACCAAAAAAACGCCCACTGTGAAAGCATTCGCGCTGCTCACATACAAACAAGTGTATACAATCAGCAATCATTACAAACTCACTGCCATTGGACTAATTGTACTATAAATCCCCCAAACAACATGGCCAAAGCATCCCTTGTGATCCACATCAGATCAATTTGCATACCTTGTTACGCCTTGCTCTGCTGTTTTGAAAGATGGATGATGATGAGATGGTAGACGTTGCTGGTTGCTGCTATTGGCGAACTAGCTGTTGATAGAATTCAGGTAGCCTCGGCGTCTCCGAGTGAGACGAAGGGCTCGTCTGGTTCACGGTCCTCGTGTCTACAGGGTGAGACCCACCTTGGAAAACATGAGCGACTTTGAGGTTTATGATAAGTATCAGCTCAATCGCGAACAGCTCATTGGCCTTTACGATCTTCTTAAACCTCATTTGGAGCCACGTATAAGAATAAGGACTGCAGTTCCCGGCATGAGTAAGATGCTAAGTTGTCTACTACGTCCTGGCCTCCGGAGTTTTCAATCACGGAGAAATGTACATGCATGACCTGGCTCAAGGTACATTCTCTGTGTGTTTGATAACTTTCTGGGACGCCATGGTACGTACAGTAAGCAATACATAGGATTCCCACAGAATGATGGTGATTGGATGCGCCTGAAGCGGGGAATTCTTGCTATTGCTCAATTGCCCAATGTCTTGGGAGCCATAGATTGTACCCACATTGCGCTGCGTGCTCCAATTGATGACTTGCCCTTCAGAAATCGCAAACATTTTCATAGCCTCAACGTGCTGGTATGTTTGTGACGCACAGATGAGGATTATGCATGTGTGTGCGAATTTTGGAAGAGCTTGTCTGATGCCCGCATCCTCTCTCTGTCGTCCCTGTTGAGACCGTCTTGAAGAAAGACAAATGCCCCTTGGTTATATCGTTGGTGAGTATTTGTGCACAACATGGTTATTAGTTTGACAATTGCCCACTGTAGTTTTAAAATGTTAGCGTAATGTTCAGCTATAGGATGCAATTTAACCATTTATTTTCTTATTTCCGCAAATGTCTAGTTTTTAGTTCAATGCAGATATGTAGCATGTCTTACCTTAAATGCTCAGATAGAGAATGCAATGTTAGCATTTAGTTGGCATTTTACACAAGGTCTGGTTTAGGATAAATTTGCATATGTTGACATGTCTTAGCTGAAATGGGAAGATATTAGCTAATGCAATTTAACCATGTCATTGTCTCTTTCCGCTAATGTCTAGTTTTAGTTCAATGCAGATATGTAGCATGTCTTACCTTAAATGCTCAGATAGAGAATGCAATTTAGCCATGTCATTGTCTCTTTCCGCTAATGTCTAGTTTTAGTTCAATGCAGATATGTAGCATGTCTTACCTTAAATGCTCAGATAGAGAATGCAATTTAACCATGTCATTGTCTCTTTCCGCTAATGTCTAGTTTTAGTTCAATGCAAGATATGTAGGCATTGTCTTACCTTAAATGCTCAGATAGAGAATGCAATGTAACCATTTAGTTGGCTTTTACACAAGGTCTGGTTTAGGAGAAATACGCATATGTAGCATATCTTAGCTAAAATGGGAAGATATTAGCTAATGCAATATACCATGCCATTGTCTCTTTCCGCTAATGTCTAGTTTTAGTTCAATGCAGATATGTAGCATGTCTTACCTTAAATGCTCAGATAAGAGAATGCAATGTAACCATTTAGTTGGCATTTTACACAAGGTCTGGTTTAGGGAGAAATACGCATATGTAGAATAATCTTAGCTGAAATGGGAAGATAGAGAATAATATTGAACTAGATTATTCTTTAAAAAATAAACATTTGTTAGTGGATTATCGTGTACACAAACTTTTATTGGACTCAAAATACAATTTTGAGGATTCAGTTTGAATTATGTTACTGTTCATAATTTATAGGTGATTCTGGTTACATGAGCCGCCCTTGGCTTATTACCCCCCTTGCGTAGGCCCACTGATGTGGCTGAGGAGCGTTACAATAGGGCTCATAAGAGAACCAGGGTGGTGGTTGAACGAATGTTCGGGCTCCTGAAGATGAGGTTCAGGTGCCTTGACAGGTCGGGAGGAGCCCTCCAGTACAACCCAAAGAAGGTGGCTAAGATCGTTATAGCCTGCAGTGTCCTGCATAATATTGCACAGCGGGCTAGGATGCTGCAGGGGCGTCCAGGCGCACCGAAACCTCCTCAGAGATGAGGAGGATGATCCAGTTCTAGAGGGGCCATTCCGGGACGAGGGGCTCAATGTCAGAGCAGACATCATCAACCGCAACTTTAGACGGTAAATAATAGAAGTTAGACTGTGAACTCTAGGGAAATGACAAGTAGAGAATTGTGCAAACATGTTAGGATTGTTCATCAAATGCTAAAAATGTGTTTCATTTATTAATATAGGTGATGGTCATTGGGTCCTGTAGCGAGTCTTTGCCACCTGGTTTTTAAAGAGGACATCAGCTGGTAAGTATAAATGTATGGACTGTTGCTGGCATGAATTGTACACAAATACATCATATGGCATACATTTTCTAAACTAGTATTTAGTTTACACATTACTTAAAATGTAAATACTCAGAAAGGGATCCTCTAGCATAACTATCCTCTAGCATGACTATGGTTCAAAGTCACACATTAGAGGTTCGTTCTGCTCAATATGACTCATCTTCACACTTGATAGAACATAACACAAGATGCTACACACGCTTAGTAAGCTAGTGACAGAAATTTATTCAGAAATGGGGGGTGGGAGAGGGGTACAGAACTGATTCACACACTTGTATTAGTAATTTTAAAAAATAATTTTATGCCATTAGGGAGATGACTTCTTGTAAAGACTGAAAAGGGAAGAATTCGAAGAATGACAGTGAAGAATTTCCCAGACTGACAGTCGAAAAAGAGAAGATTGAAATTGAAGAATACCAATGGGATCATGTCCTGGCATTATCTTTCAAATCTGCTGACCTTGAAAAACCATACAAAGACATGTTCACCATGGTAAATGCCAACTATTTGATAGAATAAGGCTGTGGAGGCATCCCTATTGGAGACACTTAGATTATTTTCAAATTTTTAGATGGTATTTCACAGTCCTCTATTTTTGAAATGATGAATAAGACACCTATTGAAGATCAACTGTTTACCCCTGAATTGACTTTCAAAGACCATGCATTATCCAGGTTGGTTTACCAATGCATGCTAGTTAAGAATCACAGAAGAATGTCGAATATTAGTAGCTTACATACATTAGTCATATTTAGTTCATAATTAGATATTTAGGTTTCACAATCAGACACTTAGATTATTTTCTAATTTTTAGATGGTTTTTCAGTCCTCTATTTTTGAAATGATGAATAAGACACTTATTGAAGATCAACTGTTTACCCCTGAATTGACTTTCAAAGACCATGCATTATCCAGGTTGGTTTACCAATGCATGCTAGTTAAGAATCACAGGAAGAATGTCGAATATTAGTAGCTTACATACATTAGTCATATTTAGTTCATAATTAGATATTTAGGTATCACAATCTGACACTTAGATTATTTTCTAATATTTAGATGGTTTTTCAGTCCTCTATTTTTGAAATGATGAATAAGACACCTATTGAAGATCAACTGTTTACCCCTGAATTGACTTTCAAAGACCATGCATTATCCAGGTTGGTTTACCAATGCATGCTAGTTAAGAATCACAGGAAGAATGTCGAATATTAGTAGCTTACATACATTAGTCATACTTAGTTCATAATTAGATATTTAGGTATCACAATCAAAAAAAGGAATACATATTATAGTTGATATAGAGGTATTTGAATGGACATGAAATGTGACATTTATGATCAGCATACATATATATTTATTATTGAAATGTGATATACATTATTATGTATAATTAGAAATTCTGATATTTAAATTTAATTTTTATTACACAATATAATGGTGTATGGTTTGTTTGGTTTTTAATCCAAAAATTTAATTCATAAATATCTTGATAAAATTATGCACAAAGTTAGAGCATAGACACAAGATGATTGTAAATGTATTTTATGAATATTTTACAATATTAGCTTTGTAAAATATATTTTTTTTTTAAGATTGTCATCTGATGACTTCCAGGAATATTTTTTTGTTTTTGTTTTTGTTAAAAGAACTTTTTATTTTTAAATGGTAATAATCAACATTTTATTATTAAATACCCTCTTTTGAACAGATTATAATAAATATCCATATAATCTGTCAATAAAAAACAATTTGACTCCCATGACTGGTAGTTGTCTATTTGACAAGCACATGCATAAAATCAAATTAGGCATTAATTTTGAAAATCCACTGATTCAGAGAATATTAAATAAACTATCTTTTTAAATTAATTGGGGAGTGAGATCCATCGATGCTTTTCTTGTGGAATTCTTAGATGTTAAAATATTTTCGGATATGTAGTCAGAATTTGACCTAAATTTATTTTTTTCACTTTTAAGAAGGGGAAGTGGTTCACTTACATTAAAGTGACAGTGTTGTTGAATGTAAAATTTATTTTATAAGATCTTGTATCTTCCTTAGGTATCTAAAAACATTATTTTAATACATTTATAAATTTTAAATTTAAAAATGGTAGGTCATTTAACTTCATATTTTGCACAAGGGACATTTAACTATAGTTATTAATATTATGTAGTTTTTAAAATCTTACCTCTGGGTTAGACATCACATATCTATATATAATTTTCATTCCCCTTTAGTTCTTTCGACAATTTTAAATCAACATTCCAAATGTTTTGGTCCTTAAAGGGACATTCACAAAATATATTGTGTATTGAATTTTTAAAAAATCATAAAAGAATTTAACCCTTAATGACGCCGGACCATTTTTCAATTTTCTTACCCTTAATGACAATGGCTATTTTTACATTTCTGCAGTGTTTGTGTTTAGCTGTAATTTCCCTCTTACTCATTTACTGTACCCACACATACTTATTACCGTTTTTCCTCGCCATTAAATGGACTTTCTAAAGATACCATTATTTTCATCATGTCTTATAATTTACTAAAAAAAATAATAATAAAATATGAGAAGAAAATGGAAAAAAACCACACTTTTTTCTAACTTTGACCCCCAAAATATGTTACACATCTATAATCACCAAAAAACACCCATGCTAAATAGTTTCAAAATTTTGTCCTGAGTTTAGAAATACCCAATGTTTACATTTCTTTGCTTTTTTGCAATTTATGGGGCAATAAATACAAGTAGCACTTTGCTATTTCCAAACCACTTTTTTTCAAAATTAGCGCTAGTTACATTGGAACCCTGATATCTGTCAGGAATACCTGAATATCCCTTGACATGTATATATTTTTTTTTAGAAGACAACCCAAAGTATTGATCTGGCCCATTTTGGTATATTTCATGCCACCATTTCACCGCCAAATGCGATAAAAAAAAAAAGTTCACTTTTTCACAAAATTTGTCACAAACTTTAGGTTTTCCCACTGAAATTATTTACAAACAGCTTCTGCAATTATGGCACAAATGGTTGTAAATGCTTCTCTGGGATCCCCCTTTTTCGGAAATAGCAGACTTATATGGCTTTTGGGTTGCTTTTTGGTAATTAGAAGGCCGCTAAATGCCGCTGCGCACCACACGTGTTTTATGCCCAGGAGTGAAGGGGTTAATTAGGGAGCTTGTAGGGAGCTTGTAGGGTTAATTTTAGCTTTAGTGTAGTGTAGTAGACCACCCCAAGTATTGATCTAGGGCCCAATTTGGTATATTTTATGCCACCATTTCACCGCCAAATAAAAAAAAAAAACTTAACATTTTTCACAATTTTAGGTTTCTCACTGAAATTATTTACAAACAGCTTGTGCAATTATGGCAGAAATTGTTGTAAAAGCTTCTCTGGGATCCCCTTTGTTCAGAAATAGCAGACTTATATGGCTTTGGCGTTGCTTTTTGGTAATTAGAAGGCCGCTAAATGCTGCTGCGCACCACACGTTAATTATGCCCAGCAGTGAAGGGGTTAAATTAGGTAGCTTGTAGGGAGCTTGCAGGGTTAATTTTAGAGATCAGCCTCCCACCTGACACATCCCACCCCCTGATCCCTCCCAAACAGCTCTCTTCCCTCCCCCACCCCACAATTGTTCCCGCCATCTTAAGTACTGGCAGAAAGTCTGCCAGTACTAAATAAAAGAGGTTTTTTTTTTTTTTTATTTTAGCTGTGATGGACCCCTGCCTTAGCGCCAACCTTCCTGATCCCCCCTCCAGCTCTCTTACCCTCTCCCCTACCTAATTACCACCATCTTGGCTACTGGCAGCTGTCTGCCAGTACCCAGTTTGGCCCCAAAACCCCCCAAAAAGTATTTTTATTTTATTTTTACTTAAAAAACTATTTCTGTAGTGTAGCAGCCCCCCACAATACCCCCACCCCCTCCCACGTGCACCCTCACACCCGGCACTATCGCTACCCGGTGCAGAGAGGGCCACAGAGTGGCTCTCTCTGCATCGGGGGCTTGTAAAGTGGTATTGCAGGATGCCCTCCCATATAGAGGCATCACTGCAATACCCTCAGAGCTGCTGGAAGCATTTGTGATCGCTTCCAGCACTCTGTTAGACAACTGACGTAGACAAGGTACGTCCATTGTCATTAACTGCTTGTTAATGCATGACGTACCTGGTATGTCAGTTGTCATTAAGGGGTTAAACATATTTAGAAAGTACTATAGAATTACATTCAGTCTTTAAATATACTTCGAAAAATATACATCAATGCACATATCTTAGTCAATTACATAAGGCATCTATGTGCAACCAACAATCAGCATCAAAATAGCCTATGTAGATATTATTATTATTATTATTATCATTTATTTGTATAGCGCCGCCAAATTCCGTAGCGCTGGGTATGTATTTAATCCAAGAATATATATAATTACAATCTAATGATTGAATAACAAAACATATTAAGTTGTTCAAATATTATAATCTTATCCAAAATGCATAAATAACATATAGTTTAATGTCCCTCTAAGCTGAAGACTGCGAAATACATCCATTACAATATATATTTCAGTCAGTGTGTAAAACAATCCAGAAGTTAATCTAAATATGCTTTACTCATATGTTATACTAATTTTGCAAAAGGAAGGTGCCTAGGTTTATGATTTTTCAAGCATTATTGTGAAATGTCTCCTTAAAGGGACATGAACTCAAAATATACTTAAAGGGAGACAGTTAAAAAATTAATGATTTATACATTCAGAACGAGTATTCTATTTTAAGCAACTTTATAAATTGTCTCATATTATCAATGTTCCTCGTGATGTTGCTATCATTACTTTAAAAATAAGGCATTAAATTGATCATTTATTTGCTTCAGTACTCTGGACACAACTTTTTTTTTTTGGGTGGATTAATTTATCCAACAATCATCAAGGACAACCCAGGTTTTTCGCCAAAATTGTCCGTAATCTAAAATATCATTATTGATTTGCAAAGAAAGATAAGATAATTCTTAACATTTGAGAATCGGATTAAATTATAAAGTTGCTTAACATTTCATGCTCAATCTGAATCACGAACGCTACATTTGTTTGGACAGTGTCCCTTTAAGAGATTTAAAGAGTGTATTTTCTTCTCTTCTTATCTTGACATACTTTGCTTGAAAAGCATATCGAGATAGGCTCAGTAGATGAAGATTGGTGGATGCACAGAGATGCCTTATGTGATTGGCTCAACCATGTGCATTTAAATTTCTTCTGTTGAGGATATCTAAATACAAAGATAAATTGAGTTGCATTTTAAAGTCTAAACAATTTTCTATCTCTACAGATCATTTGATACAATTGTTTGTTTGTAATGTCTATTTAAAAATAAAAACGCCATTGCACAATAACATATATGAGCAGTTCAGACAAATACAAGCTCGAGGTTTATTTACAAATAACAAACAAACCTGTAGTTTAACATCTATAAACAGATTATCCAAGTTACTGACATTATAACCTGAATTTGAACATTCAGAAATGTTGCGTGGGAAACGGATCATGAAACACCAGATTTGCATCTTTAAACATTAGAGTCTAATGTCACGCAATAGCACACAATCAATGTGCATTATAAATACATTTAATAGAGCAATGTCAATGCTTCACAATAAGTCAACAAATTGATTTTATGAACAATAAAGACATACAATATTAAATGTGTATTTGTATTAAAGAAACAGACCGTTATTAAACCGAAAAATGTCTACAACATTTAATAATGTGACAGTATTAGATTTTAAAGAGAATTTAAACATTAATATTTAACGGATCACGGATATTAAATCTGCGTCACACACATATCCGCATGACAGGCCATGAGTTACAAATACTTCTACATGAAAAATGAAGTAACAGGCACCACCAGGAGGTATGTGTATGGAAGTTGCTAAGATATGAAACATTAAGGAACGGCCAATCAGAGTTCATCACACAAACACAACTTGAGTCAGGATGGTCTCACAGACATTCTAACAATATTTCAAACTTTTATCCAATCAGATGTACAGATAACTTGTCCCATGGTGCATCTCATGTTTACTTCACCATATAAAAGTCCATTACACGTTGCCATCTTTGTCAGTTCTCTAATGCCTGCTGGTATATTATTCTATCTATCTATCTACAAATATCTCGGCAGGCATGAAACCTCCCAGGTTTACCAAGCAGGAGAGTGCTGCACTGGTCCACGCCGTCCAGGACTTTTATCCCCAGCTGTTTGGGAACAAGAGGAGGTCGACAGATGCGCCTGTTAAGAAGGCCCTCTGGGAGTCTATCAATAATGCGGTTCAATTGGTGTGTGGCGTCCAGAGGAGCCAGGATCAGATCATGAGGAGATTCGGAGATATGAGGTTGCGCTTGACAAAAAAAGTCAACCTCATAAGGGAGTGGGTACAAGCCCGTAAAAGAGGGGGCAAAAGAAAGGCCCCGCAGAAACTCTACCTACTCCCTTATGAGGTGACTTTATGCGAGCTCCTCACTCTCCGGGTCCCCAAAAGATTCAGATCCTCGCCATCCCTCGGCCTCCTCTTCTTCCCTCCCAGCTGCTGGATCTGAAAGTCCTGACCCGGGGGCCAGGGCAGCTGCTTCTCCGTCCGGTGGCCTGGGAGGAGCTGATAGAGAATCTGAACCAGGTAACTATCCAACTTCATATAATATCTTAATATTTGATTATATTTTTAAAAAATGTGTATATAGTCAGATACTAAACCTATACAGATCTCACAACATACACTACATATGATGTTTAGATATATGATTTTAGATTAGTGACAGATGAAATAGGAATGATGTTTCTTGCGCTCTACAGAATATGCGTCACAGAGCGAAAATTGAATTGCGCATACACATTAACATGGGTTTGCTGTAAGTGGCATTGCTTTATACATGTTGGTCAAATGACGGATGCGTAATTACGCTTTGAATCATTGCGCAATGATCGCGAAAATTAGAATTGCGCATACACGTTAACATGGGTTTGCTGTAAGTGGCATTGCTTTATACATGTTGGTCAAATGACGGATGTGCAATTCCGCTTGGAATCATTGCGCAATGATCGCGAAAATGGAATTGCGCATACACATTAACATGGGTTTGCTGTATGATTGAAAATAAGAGTACAGGATATATTTATCATGAATTTAATTGAGGAAACAATTAAATCATGGGACTACCAAAAGATTTATAGTTTTTAATTGATTTGCTAATAATGTAAAGATTTTAAACATGGCATGATTTGTATTAATGATATCCAATCCTCATTTAATATATTACAGATCTGGATGTTGGTGCTGGATCCTCAAGCCAGGGCTTGTCACAGTATGGTATGTCTCATTTTAATTGATAATTGTCTTAGAAACATGGACAGAATATTACATACTAAATCCACATTGTTCAATATTTATATGTATCTGCAAAATGGATTATTAAAATATTTACAAATAAGAATTAAAAAAAACAACAACATAGGATTACATTGTAAGACTACTCTGAATTTTTATCGAATTTAAGATATCCCATCTATTCTGGATGTCTTAATTTTAATGTAAGATTCTTTGAATGTCCAATTTATATTCTTCCCTTGTGTATTGCTTAATCTTATTTGTATACATTTTGAAAAAATTGACACACTTTTGCATATGTTTTGATTTTAAAAATATAGATTCCATTTTTTAAATTGATCACGTCATTTAAGGGACATGCCAACTAAATTTTACATTGAATGATTTTTAAACGTGATTTTATTGTTTTGTTTAAACATTTTATGAGCTACATTGGTTCAGTCTATTGTTTTAGTTCTTCTAAAAACATATTGATTTTGGTTTAGGTTAAACAATGCATTACTGGTATTATCCGGCTGTTTTTTTATGCATAATAGTTTCAAAAAGTATACAATTACACATTTAGAGCTTCATGTCCCTTTAATAGATGAAAATTAAATAATTCTTAGGATATCCTTAAATAACATATTAGATTGGAATTGCATGCTCAATCCAATTCATTACATCAACATATGGAGTAGAGAATTTATTAACACCAACATTGTCAAATCAATATATTTTTATATTAAAGGGACACTGAGCTAAAATTATTAATGTTGTCATTCAGATAGAGCATGCAATATTAATCAACATTTAAATATAATACTATAATCATATTTGAAATATTCTATTGCTAAATGTATTTTAAAATCAAGAATGTACGTTTATCTGCAGCTCAATTTTGGTTGACCAACCTGGGTTTTTATTGATGATTGGTGGATACCTTCAACAAACAATATTTATTGAATCCAATATTGCTTATCTGCCTTTAAGATTAAAATGTAGCAACATTAAAATTATAATATGAGTCAATGTTAAATCATTTAGAACAGTTTGAACAGTGAAATCAATGATTAAAAATAAATCATGTCAGTGTCCCTTTAATAAACAATAGATTCATTAATCCTTAAATTCTTTGGATTAGACAATATTGATATATAATTCACATATTCACTGTTGGAGTTACTTTATAGATATAAGCATACTCTAACAGCACCATGATTACATATTTGTACTAATCAATTTGGTTTGGTATTGTGATCAATATGTGTTGTGTCCTAAACAAGATTACTGTACATTGCACAAATGGCTCGATGTGCCACATGTCTTTGTTTATATTTCTCAACAGCTGTTATTCAAAATGTGGTTTGTGTGTATTCTTTTAAGAACATTGATCAATGGGTATATTTAGATATGCAATAGCATCGTATGAGATGAGTTTGATGTCTAATATAGTCAGAAATTAAACATATGTTCAATACATCATTTTTTACAGAATCCCCTTGATTCAATCAAGCATTTTTTTTTATAATGACTGCTCTATTCTTCACATTTTCAAGTTGATTATTCTTATAAATCGATACAGATGTGATTTAGTGCTATCCCAAATGTGTTCACTAATATATATCTATATCATTCATAGAGAGAGTTGGTGTGGGGAGCCCAGAGGAATCCAGCACCGACACAAAGCTGCCTTTGCGGTCTTCTGGTAAGTCCATTGACTCATTTATATGTCATTGAAGGTGTATTGGTAATCAATATTATGAGCATGATTCTGATGAAGCATAACATTTGAAACAAACATATAATTTACTCCTCTGATTATATATTAATTTTATTTGAATATTGAAAGATTAATAATTAAAACTTTCTTAGTCTACACCTTTGTTATTCAGAAGATGTATGGCATATGTTTGTTTCCATGTTCATTTTTGACAACAATCATCAAGTGATACACACATGAGAAATCTTAAATGTTCTATGTGCTATGCTTTTATGATTTTAAAATTAATACAAACAATAAATTGAAAATCTGAATCATTGAGAATAACAAATCTAATGTCATTTGTATGCTCCATCAAAATGATGTAAATCATAACTTTGGGTGTGTATATCTTTAATGCAACATTGATGTGTGTCTTTGAGCAACAGTAACATATGTTATAATATCTGATCTTAACGTGTACACAACATGTTATGTTTTACAGAGATTGATTTAACATGTGGGACGGAGGAGGAAGAGGCTCCCTTGAAGTCTGATGGTATGTGAAATATATCTAACATGTTTCCAACATGTTGCTTTATTGGAAATCATTTTATTGAAGACATTCAAAGTCTACTGCTTTTGCACTTTAAAAACTGGAATATTATTTGTCTGTTAAAATACACTACTGCCCCCTTTATATATCAGGCAGCATGAAGATATGCTTGGATTTGTTTAAATATTTGGATTTGAAATTCATGCCATCATGATGTCACATGCATATTATAGGCCAAACCACAATAATAATTTTATAATTGTACAGACCATCATTGATATTCATCTGAGTGCCTATATGCATACCATATCCTCATGTCATCATTGTTTAGAAATTCAAACACACTTCTAAGTATATTGCAAACATAATCAAGTTGAAATGCGTTGATTTGATTTCATGATGTATGAGAATGTTAATATATTTATAATATTTATTTCAGATGGATCCTCCTCTTCTGGTCATCATTGTTCCTCCCCTGCCCAGCCCAGGCCCTTGCCCAGTTCCCCTGCCCAGCCCCTCAGGTCCCCTGCCCAGCCCCCTGCCCACCCAGTCCCCTGCCCAGCCCCCTGCCCAGTCCCCTGCCCAGCCCCCTGCCCCTCCACAGACCACAGACCCTCCCGGCCCTTCCCATTTTTCTTATCCTGTCCCTCCCAAAAAACGCCCCTTTGTCCCCCTTCGCCGCTCTCCCCGTCTTTTGGCCCGTACAGCTACCCCAGCTGCCCAGCCCCCAACTCACCACTCCCCAGCTGTACGGGCTGCCCCAGAGCAGCAGCCCATCACTCCCCAACTCAATCCCATCCCTCCCCCATGTCTCAACCTTCATTGTCCTGGGTGTTGGATTGTCCTTCCCAGGCACAGCTGTAAGTGTCATTCAAAATCAACATTATAAGATACTTAAAGGTACACTGAATGAAATTTTTTCTCTTGTGATTCAAATAGAGCATGCAATGTTAATCAAATTTATAATTTACTACTCTTATCAATTATTCTTCATTCTCTTGCTATCTTTATTGAAACAAAGAAATGCCTATATTTTATTTTTATTCCAAAAAAATCTGTACATCATTTCTTTATTGTTGGATGAATGTATCCATCAATCAGCAGGGACAACCAAAGTTGATAACCAAAAATGGTCTGCCCTATAAACTTACATTCTTGCATTTAAAATATAGCTCGAGAATTCAAACATTTAAAGAATACGAGAAAATTAATAATTCTTTTTAATGTCATGCTCTATCTGAATCAGTAACTAAAATATTTAGGTTTACTGTCCCTTTAATTTGATATCACTACATATACCAATCACCACTATTTGGATCCAACAATTTATGTACAAATGTTCATACATTACCTCTTGTATAACCCAGTGGGAATGTAATTTCTTCTGGTTGCTATGTTTACACAGCTTGTCCTCAACGCCAAAATGTTTAAGGATAGGTGTGCCTACCACAGTATAACAAAAATCTTAAAATTGCTAATGTAAGTACAATGTAAATCCTTTACAAGATTTTAGACACTCAAGCTGTAAAAGTGGATCATCAAAAAACAATTAAAGGGGACAACATGTTGGATTAAAATGTCCATTTAATGGTTTAGGTCTGTCTGAATAACATATTTCATGTGTAAATAATCAATCTCAACACATTAATTTAAAGAATTATTTGTCTTTATGATGACAATGTATCTTTGCTTTTTATTTTGTCTGTTGTGTAATTATCATTAATATTTGATTTTTTCTTTATTTTAGGCTGTGACTCAACATGGCTCACGCTAGAAGGTCTAGCACGCGTAGAGCAGGCTGTGTTGAGGAACGCAGCTGTCCTTAGAGGGATGGCAGACACCATGCAGGCCCAGCTACAGGTTCAGCATATGACTCTACGTCAGATGAGGCGGTGGAACTCAATGCTTGAATCTGTAGCTAGACATGCACAGGACGATGAAGGGGATGACTAGTAAGTGGAGGATCTGGAGATGCTCCAAGGGCGCAGATAAGAATCCTCCGTCCACATGTTGATGTTTTTTTTTTATGGTTGCCATTTGGCCTTTTTTCTGGTTATTGTTGTGCCTGTTGCACTCTTTTACCTTGTCATATGTCTCCAATGGGGCTATGCTGGCCCTTGGCAACTCTCTTCATGGACTGTGATGCACTCTGTTACCTTGTCATATGTCTCCAATGGGGCTATGCTGGCCCTTGGCAACTCTCTTCATGGACTGTGATGCACTCTGTTACCTTGTCATATGTCTCCAATGGGGCTATCTGGCCCTTGGCAACTCTCTTCATGGACTGTGATGCACTCTGTTACCTTGTCATATGTCTCCAATGGGGCTATGCTGGCCCTTGGCAACTCTCTTCATGGACTGTGATGCAATCTGTTACCTTGTCATATGTCTCCAATGGGGCTATGCTGGCCCTTGGCAACTCTCTTCATGGACTGTGATGCACTCTGTTACCTTGTCATATGGCTCCAATGGGGCTATGCTGGCCCTTGGCAACTCTCTTCATGGACTGTGATGCACTCTGTTACCTTGTCATATGGCTCCAATGGGGCTATGCTGGCCCTTGGCAACTCTCTTCATGGACTGTGATGCACTCTGTTACCTTGTCATATGTCTCCAATGGGGCTATGCTGGCCCTTGGCAACTCTCTTCATGGACTGTGATGCACTCTGTTACCTTGTCATATGTTTCCAATGGGGCTATGCTGGCCCTTGGCAACTCTTTTCATGGACTGTGATGCACTCTGTTACCTTGTCATATGGCTCCAATGGGGCTATGCTGGCCCTTGGCAACTCTCTTCATGACTGTGATGCACTCTGTTACCTTGTCATATGGCTCCAATGGGGCTATGCTGGCCCTTGGCAACTCTCTTCATGGACTGTGATGCACTCTGTTACCTTGTCATATGTCTCCAATGGGGCTATGCTGGCCCTTGGCAACTCTCTTCATGGACTGTGATGCACTCTGTTACCTTGTCATATGTCTCCAATGGGGCTATGCTGGCCTTTGGCAACTCTCTTCATGGACTGTGATGCACTCTGTTACCTTGTCATATGTTTCCAATGGGGCTATGCTGGCCCTTGGCAACTCTCTTCATGGACTGTGATGCACTCTGTTACCTTGTCATATGTCTCCAATGGGGCTATGCTGGCCCTTGGTAACTCTCTTCATGGACTGTGATGCACTCTGTTACCTTGTCATATGTCTCCAATGGGGCTATGCTGGCCCTTGGCAACTCTCTTCATGGACTGTGATGCACTCTGTTACCTTGTCATATGGCTCAAATTTTTCGGATCTTTACCAGATTATTTATAAACGTTGTTGATGTTTTCTGACATACTAATAAAAGACATGTCATTGCATGATTCTTTGTCCTCCTTATTCATGTCATTGATTGAAATCTCTAGTTTATCTGGTTGATCCTTAAAGGGACCTACCAAAAATAATGGTGTTTCCTGAATCATATATGTAATACAATTGTAAATGACTTAACATCTCCAATGTAATTTTATTATTTGTTTTTATATATTTTTCTAAAAGCTTTATCATTGCATGATTATGATTAGCATAGTAATTCTTTTATATATGTATATATAGATTGTTATTTGTGTATATATATGTATATTTCAAATTTCACATCCATGTGTGTATTTATAAACTCTGCATGAATTGATGCACCTTTAACAAATGATCTGAGGATTGATACAATAATATAATCCCTGTAAAGTGTTCATTTTTTTTGAAATAGTATTGTCTCTGTGTATCCTCTTTTTAAAAATAAAAATCATGTCCCTTTAAGTGATGGTGAGCACAATTGTTAATGAATGGATTTCCATTCTAAAGCGTTTTTGTCCTTTTTACATGAACATGGACATATTAATCTTATTAATAAACAATCTTATTGTAATGTTGACAGCACATGTATTTCATTTTCATTTCTATCTTATTGTAAAAGTGTAACCAAATCAATCTCTGTGTGTAATGCGCATATTTTAGATGAGGAATATGTTTTTCCAAATATTTGAAAAAGATACTTCTCCTCCCATATATGGCTATAGGTAGGCTGACCATATTTCAACTTGAATAAATGACACGTTTGATCAATACATGTGTCATTATTGTTATTCCAAAACAATCTAAACATATCTTAAAACATCAATGGCATATGTATTTCTCATGTGTATCTTTTAAATGTTAAAGATATACACCATAGCTATAGTTAAAGGGACAGTCAAGTCCGAAAAGATGATTCATGATTTCGTGACATTCCTAGATAGCAATCTAGACACATACTAGTTACTAAAATATAAATACGTTTCTTATTGATATGCCAAGCTGTCAACTGAGTCCTTCTATTGGCTGCGGTTTTTCAGCGATCTCGGATGCGCCATGTTGCTTAAGACGTCACCTGCCAGGCTGTCCAATGATTCCTTGTATTGACTGACGTTTTTACGCGATCAAGTATGCACCTTTTATTGGATGGCGTTTTTAAGCGATCAAGGATGCGCCTTTTTTTGGTTTGCGTTCTTACGTGATCAAGAATGCGCCTTTTATTGGATTGCGTTCTTACGTGATCAAGGAAGCGCCATGTTAATTAAGACGTCACATGCAAAGGTATAAAAAAACGTCTGATTGTATTACGTAGTACCGCAATATTTGTTTGTGCACGTTAAACACATTTGTGAATGAGAAGACAAGTTTAAAAACATGGCGAATATGGATTGTTTGCATCATGTTACATTGTTGACCATAGCTGATAAAGACCACCACATTCTCTTTTGCTGGATGTCTGGTTGAATAAACGAACGAAAGCAAAATGTTTTCATGCTTAAGATATTTTGAGGCAAGTGCAAATCTCTATAGGTCCATGTTGTTTAATATGTTGTCACAATATGTTCCTTTTTATGAAAAATGACTGTTGTGTTTAATGTTAAAGATATCTAATTCATAAATATGCTCTATTGTGTTAGAATAAAGTAATCAATATGCATTTATCTTTATCATATGCTAAATATATGATGCCGACTTCTCTAAATGTAATTTTTGTTGTATATTTTATTAAAGGTTCATTAGACACTCACATTAAAAACCAAAATATTTTATTTGGTCTCTAGTTATATAGTCCATTGTTTACCAAATACACGTCTCATTTTGCTTCTGTTCAAATAAAATGTAAGTAATTTTCAGACTCCTCGCCAAGCCTCAAAGTTTCATGTGAGTACCATCTCCAGCTTTCTCCTGTTGTGTAAAGGGTCTTTTCATATGTTAATGATGGGGTATTGTCTTGTTTTACGGTTGTAATGGGGGTTCATCTATATTTTCAATAGAGATAACCCGATTTTCTTTGAAAGTGTTTTAAAGCTTTTTAATATTGATTTTGATATCAGTATATGTTAATCTTGTTGTTTCTAGTAGTGTCTATTACATGCAGTTCTGTTAAAAATATAGTATACTTGGTCTTTAATGCAAATGTTGATTTTTGTATCATGTATGAGTTCCACATTGGTTAATCTCCAAATATATTATTGTTAGCATATTCCCCCCCCCCACTCCTAAAAGGACTTTAAACCATATTCATTGTTAAAACAAATGTCTTTCTAAAAAAAAATTAACACAATAATGTCTCTTTAAGAAAATAGACTTTATTTAACACGTCAATATAAATCTGTTTTCAATATTTAATTTTTGAACAAGTACATGTAGATATACCAACAATCTGCAAATATTATATGTTAGCATATGTAATTTTGTTAAAGGGACAGTTTAGAAAACAAATAATGTTTTGCATTATTAAAAAAGTTAATTTTGTAATATCAATGATATCAAAGGTTTCTCACCAATTAATCATTTGTCTGTGTTTATTTTAATTTGCTAGCTAAACCTATGAGGTTTGTGTGCTCATTTCTTAGAGCTTGAAGAGTGCATGTAATCATTATGCAATTTGACCACTAGAGGGCATTTGGATAGCATTTGTATATCTAAAACCTTGAGCTCATACAGCATATTTACCATGTATTGATCATTGATGTCTAAAATGTTGTTATGTCAGAACAACAAATAAGTGGTAATTTTTCATAGGCATAGATACAAGGGTAAGCACATAAGTCACACGTATTTCTCCATGTTTTGTTGTTTCCAACTTGATAATGCGTAATACAGTGTTTTCTTTGTAATCAATAATTCTGACTGTCCCTTTAAGCTGTGTTTATTGGCATTCAAACAGTAATATGCCATCATGGATAATTGTAATGGAAATTTTGTTTGCGATTCTGGAAACAGTTTGGACATCACATCACAGAAACCAATCAATATCATGAACAAGGATAGGTATGTGATGTGGTTTTCACACACTTATAACCCACACTCTGCAAACAATCTGCCTCCATGGACCCGATCCCATAGAAGTAGATTATATACAGAGTGTGGTCCACAAGTGTATGAAAACCACATCATCACATACCTATCCATTACACATTAAATAAAAAAAATTAAACATGAAAACAAATACTTACTTCCTCTTCCTTCCCCTCTTCCCACGGGGCTGAGGCTCTGGGAGGGTCAACTGCTGACTCTGACGAGTTTCTCATTGGAGATGTTGTGGGAAGAGTGGAAGGAAGAGTACTGGGACGACCAAGGTGAGGAGGAGGAGGAGATGGGCCGGCAGGAGTTGATGGGGCCGGCAGGAGAAGATGGCCCGGCAGGAGAAGATGGGCCGGCAGGAGAAAATGGCCTGGCAAGAGAAGATGGCCCGGCAGGAGAAGATGGCCCGGCAGGAGAAGATGGCCCGGCAGCAGGAGGCCCAGCAGCAGGAGGCCCAGCAGAGGGAGGCCCAGCAGCAGGAGGCCCAGGAGCAGGAGGCCCAGCAGATGGCGGCCCAGGAGCAGGAGGCCCAGCAGATGGCGGCCCAGGAGCAGGAGGCCCAGCAAATGGCGGCCCAGGAGCAGGAGGCCCATGAGCAGGAGGCAGACCAGCAGATGGCGGACCAGGAGGCAGACCAGCAGGAGGCAGACCAGCATGCGCCTCCCGGAAGAAATTAAACATCTCTTGTTGGAGTCTAAAGGTTCTGTTTTGGCCTTCTTTCTATTAGAGTAAGGAGGTGTATGATTTGGGTTTGGCCTTCAATGATTTTGTTTGTCCTTCAAGAATTCTAGTTCTGCCTTCTATATTTTGTATCCGGGAGTTACTCATCTGGTCAATGTAGTCTAGTAGAACCCGAAAAAACGAAAGGGTTAACTGCGCAAAAAGGAAACTATTAAACCTGTGATGATAAAGAGGAAACTCCCAACCTCAATTGCTAAAGTGATTTAAATAGAATATATATGGACTCTGAAAAGAGACCACAAAATTCAAAAAACACAGGCGCTAGAACAGCTTAAAATAGACAATGAAAACGTGATTTTTAAACCATATAGTGCAATATATATATGCTTGCAAAGTAACAACACCCAGTGCGGACTGAAACAACAAAAGATGTGTGAACAACAAAAGTGTATAAAATATTATGTTTAATTACAGTAAGTGAAATTAAAAATATTAAAATATTGAAATATTTGTACATATAAAGGCGCTGATCAGGCGCAGATATTGAGAGTGTAGCATACATTTAAACAATAAATGTGATATCAAAAAATGATAATAAAACAACGTGAGAGGTTTAGTATTTTCCAGTATGCGATTCGATGCGATGATTTTTCCAAATAGCCCAGATTTTGAAGAAAGATGTTATGTCTTCAATGGGGAGAACCGGAGGTCGTGGTTGAATCCTGCAAGTTCCTTTTCATGACGTGAGACTCCAAACCGCAGCGGGCAGCAAAAGTTAATCCAGCAGAATTATGCAAACACCTTTGCACAGGTGGCTGGAAAAAGATGCACCTACGGAGGGCCGGAAAGAGACAAAAAAAAAGAGCACAAAAGAGCAACGCGTTTCAACCCGTAAAACCGGGTCTTTTTCAAGCTCCCAACAGATAGATAAGTGTGTCATATATAGCTGATGAAATCAGGCTATTGGCTCAATTGCATCAGTGGGCGTATGTATTCCAAGATAATTTGTCAGCCATAATGTTATATGTATCACAGTTCACACCAATCCTTCAGCATATATTGTATCAAAGACAACTGATATTATGTCAGAGAACAAATTAACATATGTGCATATATGCCTCTATTCATGAAGCACAACTTTAGTTGTATCCATTCCGCACGGAGGTCATTATGAACATATATAGAAAATATAAAAAACCGCTTATAAAAATTCAGATAATCTAATTCGAATGTATATAAAATGAATTTAGGGAATATAAAGAAAATATATAGAAAAAAAATATTTATATAAAAAATATATATAAAAAATATATAAAAAAATATAAAAAAAATATAAAAAAATATATAAAAAATGCATATATTGGTGACAATCAGAAAAGTGTATCTTGAAGAGGAACAGCAGATAACATTGGAAAGATACATTGATCATTTAAAATTAGAAAATAGAAACTATGTGTATAAGCTAATTATATAGAATAGGAGGTCAATCTTTTAGGAAACAGCCAATGTCAAAATCGACATTCAGACCTAATGGATGTAACGTTTTTAGATCAAAAATCCATTTACTTTCTCTTTTTAAGAGATCATTGTTTATATTTCCTCCTCTCCATTTCTTTTTGACTTTTTCTATTCCAAGATAAGAGAATTGACTTAGATTCCCATTATTACACATACCAAAATGTTTAGCAATCGGTAAGTCTTTGTTTCTTTTTAATGTAAAATTTTCTATGGACCACATATGTTCTCTGATACGCGTACGTAGGGGTCTTGAGGTCTCACCTGTATATTGTAGACCACATTTGCACTGAATGATATAAATAATATTGCTATCTGAGCATCTAATAAGGTCTTTTATCTTATATGATTTTCCTGTTACATTTGATTTAAATTCTCTACATTTAATTGAGTGTTCACAAGATTTACAGGTTAAACAGGGATAAAATCCTAAAAGACTATTTGATTAACACCGTTTGTACGACTATTGCTGTTATATGTTGGTGCCAGGATGGTCTTAAGATTTTTCACTTTCTTGTACACTACTTGTGGTCTTGATGGAAGAATAGACCTAATAATTTCAATCATTTTTAAGTAACTTCCAGTGCTTGTTCAGAATCTTTTCTAATAAATATTTATTTTGGCTGTAATTTGTAATGAATGGAATAAATATCTGCTCAGTCCCTTCTGTATCTTTCTAAATCAAGAAAGTTAATAGAGGTTTTATCACATATATGGGTGAATTTGAGATTAATTTCATTAGTGTTCATATCTTCAATAAATTTATCTAGTGATAGACAATCCCCTCGCCAAATGATTAAAATATCGTCAATATATCTTTTATGCCCAAGTTATGCCAATTTATTTATGGGGTATTGGGAACATTATTTTTTAGCCAATTACCCACTTGGGGCAAACCTGGTGTCCTTTAAAAGATATATTGACGATATTTTAATCATTTGGCGAGGGGATTGTCCTATCACTAGATAAATTTATTGAAGATATGAACACTAATGAAAATTAATCTCAAATTCACCCATATATGTGATGAAACCTCTATTAACTTTCTTGATTTAGAAATTTTTGTCAATAATAATGAATTAAATGCCCGAACTTTTTTAAAAAGGTGGATGCGAATAGTTACATCCATTATACTAGTTGTCACCATAAAAAATGGTTGACAATATCCCCAAAGGGCAATTTTTTAGGATTCGTAAAAATTGTACAAATCCAACTGACTTTGAAAATCAGTCAAGTTTGATAAAACAAAAATTTATAGAGAGAGGTTATAGAGAAAGCGAGATAGAGAAAACTCTCAATGAGGTTCGATTAGTTGATAGAAATTCTTTATTAATCGCCAAATCTAAACAAACCAAATACACTGCCAAGAAAGATACAGAAGGGACTGAGCAGATATTTATTCCATTCATTACAAATTACAGCCAAAATAAATATTTATTAGAAAAGATTCTGAACAAGCACTGGAAGTTACTTAAAAATGATGAAATATTAGGTCCTATTCTTCCATCAAGACCACAAGTAGTGTGCAAGAAAGTGAAAAATCTTAAGACCATCCTGGCACCAACATATAACAGCAATAGTCGTACAAACGGTGTTAATCATTGGACGTAATGGGCAATAGTCTTTTAGGATTTTATCCCTGTTTAACCTGTAAATCTTGTGAACACTCAATTACATGTAGAGAATTTAAATCAAATGTAACAGGAAAATCATATAAAGATAAAAGACCTTATTAGATGCTCAGATAGCAATATTATTTATATCATTCAGTGCAAATGTGGTTTACAATATACAGGTGAGACCTCAAGACCCCTACGTACGCGTATCAGAGAACATATGTGGTCCATAGAAAATTTTACATTAAAAAGAAACAAAGACTTACCGATTGCTAAACATTTTGGTATGTGTAATAATGGGAATCTAAGTCAATTCTCTTATCTTGGAATAGAAAAAGTCAAAAAGCAATGGAGAGGAGGAAATATAAACAATGATCTCTTAAAAAGAGAAAGTAAATGGATTTTTGATCTAAAAACGTTACATCCATTAGGTCTGAATGTCGATTTTGACATTGGCTGTTTCCTAAAAGATTGACCTCCTATTCTATATAATTAGCTTATACACATAGTTTCTATTTTCTAATTTTAAATAATCAATGTATCTTTCCAATGTTATCTGCTGTTCCTCTTCAAGATACACTTTTCTGATTGTCACCAATATATGCATTTTTTATATATTTTTATATATTTTTTATATATTTTTTATATATTTTTTATATATATTTTTTATATAAATATTTTTTTTCTATATATTTTCTTTATATTCCCTAAATTCATTTTATATACATTCGAATTAGATTATCTGAATTTTTATAAGCGGTTTTTTATATTTTCTATATATGTTCATAATGACCTCCGTGCGGAATGGATACAACTAAAGTTGTGCTTCATGAATAGAGGCATATATGCACATATGTAATTTGTTCTCTGACATAATATCAGTTGTTCTTTGATACAATATATGCTGAAGGATTGGTGAACTGTGATACCATATAACATTATGGCTGACAAATTATCTTGGAATACATACGCCCACTGATGCAATTGAGCCAATAGCCTGATTTCATCGGCTATATATGACACACTTATCTATCTGTTGGGAGCTTGAAAAAGACCCGGTTTACGGGTTGAAACGCGTTGCTCTTTTGCGCTCTTTTTTTTTGTCTCTTTCCGGCCTCCGTAGGTGCATCTTTTCCAGCCACCTGTGCAAAGGTGTTTGCATATTCTGCTGGATTAACTTTTGCTGCCCGCTGCGGTTTGGAGTCTCACGCCACGAAAAGGAACTTGCAGGATTCAACCACCGACCTCCGGTCTCCCATTGAAGACATAAATCTTTCTTCAAAATCTGGGCTATTTGGAAAAATCATCGCATCGAATCGCATACTGGAAAATACTAAACCTCTCACGTTGTTCTATTATCATTTTTTGTATCACATTATTGTTTAAATGTATGCAACACTTCAATATTGCGCCTGATCAGCGCCTTTATATGTACAAATATTTCAATATTTTAATATTTTTATTTCACTTATGTAATTAAACATATATTTTATACACTTTTGTTGTTCACACATCTTTTGTTGTTTCAGTCCGCACTGGGTGTTGTTATTTGCAAGCATATATATATTGCACTATATGGTTTTAAAAATCACGTTTTCATTGTCTATTTTAAGCTGTTCTAGCGCCTGTGTTTTTTGAATTTTGTGGTCTCTTTTCAGAGTCCATATATATTCTATTTAAATCAGTCTAGTAGAACCAGCACCTCCGCTATTTCCTCTTGTTGTGCACGGCGGGGTGCCCGTGCACGGCGGCCTGCTGGTGCACGGCGGCCTGCTGGTCCTTGAGGGGCCTCTGCTTCCGCGGCCTCTTCCTCTGCTTCTGGGGCCTCTTCGTCAAGGGGGGCCTCTTCGTCAAGGGGGGCCTCTTCCCTCCGAGGTGGAGATTCATCCCCACCACTCTCATCCCGGGGAAAAGGAGGAGCCTGTAGTTGCGGTGCTGCCTCCTCCCCAGACTCTGTATATTAGAAAAAGAAATAAATGTATATATTAGCATATTTCCAAATAAAGCTTTAAATTGCTTAGCTTACGATACAATTACAAATGCAGCCTCATTAATCCAATTTGAAATCTAACAATCAATACGCTTTCCGCATTTTCTAAACCATGTTTGTGATATCTCTGGTCAATCTGAATGTTTTAGCGTTTGTTTTCAGTTTAAATGCACACCTAACCTATAGCCTAGATACTGATGTAACCGCAAAGTAATTGTGAATGCGTGTAAACAACGTAATAGCATTAATCTGATCCTTAAAGGGACATGAAACCCAATGTTTTATCTTTCATGATTTAGAAGCATACAATTATAATCAACTTTCTAATGTACTTTCTTATCTAATTAGCTTCATTCTCTGGATATTCTTTGCTGAAAAGCATATCTAGATATGCTTAGAAGCTGCTGATTGGTAGCTGAATATAGCTGCCTCCTGTGATTGGTTCACTGTGTGCATGGCTATTTCTTTCATTAAAGTATATCTAAAGAATGAATCAAATTAGGTAATATAAGTAAATTGGAATGTTGTTTAAATTGTATTCTCTACCTTAATCATGAAAGGAAAGGTTTGCGTATAGTGTCCCTTGAAATACATTCGTATGTTAATTTATTCTTAAATGAGCTTACCGTCAGATGAGAATGGCAGGTTCCCGGTATCAATTCCTCCGATACCGACTATATCCACCTCGGAGATGCTGGGATGCAACATTTCTCCCATCGGCAGTAATCGATTTCCAGTGCAGGGCCGCCACCGGTTCTGCGGCATGTCGGGCCTCCCGGCTTAACTTTTTCTTAAGATCCATTCTTGCAGTCCCGGGTAGCGATGTTTAATAGAGTCCATATCTCTGTTCCGTCCACCCACTGCATTGACTGCATTCCTTATCTCATGCCAGAGCTTCCTCTTCTCAGTCGGGGTGGTCTTCTGATGCTGCAGCCTCCTATACCTGGCCATATAGGCTTCTACGAGGGCCTCCTTCTCCTCCATCGAAAACCTCGCCTCCCTAGTCGCCTTGGCCTTCCCCCTGTGACGATGCCCTCTGTTTCCTGGACTGTGAAGCCCTACTCTGTCCGCCACTGGGCCCAGCCACTTGTTCATCTTGAACCAAGTGGCTGGGTCCACCCACCGCTTCCACCCCCGCTTCCTGCCCCCCAAATGGGCTAGAACGATATAATACTGATCTCAATAAAATGGACAATTTAATATGCATATAAACAAAAATAGGAGGTAGTAGACGTGGATAGAGTTGAATTACTTAACATTAGCATGGATCCATGTAATGACTAAAACAGGTATACAACAACGGTAAAAACAATGATAAAACAGTGATAAACAGACAGATAAGAAGTCAGTGAGATCCTCTGCGAATTAGGTCAGAGGTCTCTTGCTATGTGTAGATGTAGGTGCGAATAGACACAGTAGAAACAATAATAATGGTGTCTGAGTGATAATAATGCAATAAGTGAAAAAATGCAATAATGGTTGGTGAAAATTCAATTACAATTGGTAAAAAACAAAACAAAAATAATCCCAAATATGATTCAAAGTTCAAAGTACAAGTGAGAAAGTAAACAGTGACCAAGGGAGATCCAAATCAGATAAATCAACAATCCATAAAATCCATATGTTGAAAAAATTGGTGGTGTAAAGTGTCAGTCCAAAAATCCATATATAAAAAGTGATCCAGAAACAAAACAGAAATGGTGATCCAAAAATTGCAGATAATAGTTCAAAAGTAGAATCTAAGGTAATATAAAAATAAAAGTCTATGTAGAAAAACCAACCATATTAAAATATGTTGTGGAGAAATGACACGTGAAAAACAAAACGTTGGTACAATAAATACACAACAATAAATAATAAACAAACAATCTAAACCTGTGAAAAGACAGAAACAATAAATAGTGCAATAAAGTTTGTTACACTTTAGAAGGTATGAAAATAAGCTCACCAGTATGTCTGTGTCAACGCGTTTCGGCCTATCTTAAGGCCTTTCTCAAGAATATACTGATGTGTAACTACTGGGAGCTTATATGGGGTGCCAAGTGATGCTATTGGTGGTAGGTTTTGGCGCCAAAAATGGATGTGACACCTCTTCCTTTTTGGCCCATTGGATTCTGGGACATAATAGAACTCTTTTTCTTTTTGTTTAAATCATATTATTATTATAACATTACTACTTATATTCGATTACCACATTATGTTTCAAAAGTTACCTATAATTTATCCATTTCTACAGTTGATTTCAATCCAAATTGTATTGAAAAAACCGTTAGTGAATATCATTACTTCCGGTTTCGTGTATCACTTCCGGTTTCGGTAAAATCACTTCCGGTATGTCACTTCCAGTTTTGTTCGGGTCACTTCCGGTTTTGGCGATTTTACTCCCCACTTCCGGTTTTAGATTGTTTAGTGATACTATGATGAATCCCATGTCACTTTGTAATAAAATAGTTTTGGGCATATCTTCAATAATAATGTTATTATATAGGAATAGATTATCAATTGTTAAAAGCCTGAAATTGTCCATTAGAAACAATGTTGGACTAATCACATGCAATGTATCAAATGGAATATTAAAAGGAATATTAAAAACAATGTTGGACTAATCACATACAATGTATCAAATGGAATATTAAAAGAATATATAAGTAAAACATATATACATGTGTATATATATATATATATATATATATATATATATATATATAAAGATGACGTGTATAAATAAGTAGACAAATAAATAAATAAGATCAATATAGTTAAATACATTTGAATAGTCTCCTAAAATCGTTATGAAAATCAATAATGTGTGAGTCCAAATTCTAAAGACCCATGTATTGGCTCAAAAGGTGAATGGGACCTATATATATATGTCTGTAGGTTCATATATATTTGTGAAAGTATTGATGTCAGTTAGGGAGAAACCAATCATATGGGAAAAGGGAGAAACCATGCTTGTGTCAGAACAACAAAAAGCGAAAATTATCGTCCTGTGGTACAATTGGGACAACAGAAACTGGTTAAAAGAGTACTAAATAGTACAACCTCAGAGAGTTATATAGCGCTTGGGACACTACATACATAGTATATGGAGTGTATGTAGTGTTATTGATAAGTGTATGTAAGTATTGAATGTGTTTGCGTGTAAATGTGTTAAGTGTACAGAAAAAGCACTCGCACACTCACCCAAACCAACTGTCGTTCACTAACTCACACTACCACTACCTCTCTAACTCCCACTACCACTAACTCTCTAACTCACACTACCACTAACTCTCTAACTCACACTACCACTAACTCTCTAACTCCCACTACCACTAACTGACTCACAATAATGCACAAAATCTCTAAGCTCCAATCTCCAAAAACCCACCAGCAACACAGTGAGAGAAGCCATTCTTGTGTGGTGCTTATATACCCTGTGTAAATGTTTAATGATGTACCGGTTTGCGTTGTAAATTGTGTTCAGGTGTGCTTTATTCTTACTTATTATTTGTGCAATGTGTATTAGGTGTGTGAATTTGCTCATGCTCATTTGGAGTTAGTATTTGTGGAATGAGTAGAATGCGATGATGTCATAGTGCTCGTTTTCTATAACATTGTCCAATAGTATTATGTTTAAATGTTAATTTGCGATGGTGTGGTATTAGTGAAGTGTTGTATATGTATGTTTGTCCTAATATATAGTAATATTGAATGCGAGTATTTTGCTAGTGTATGTTTTTTTTTTTTTCCCTTGTTGTTATTTTCCGTATTTCCGCATCTTAAAGTATATGCGTATTCCCTGTATTTTATTTAAATTAAATTCCCCCCACTTCTGAATGTGTAATGCTTATGTGCTTTGTTTAGTGCTTGTTGTTGTGACATTTGCGGCGTGTTATTGTTGTGCATGATGTGGTATACATCATATGACCGAGCTGTGCGTATTTCTCGCGAGATCGAGTGTTAGATGAAAAAAGCGTGTTTGTTTGCATTTCCATTGATCTCTATGGGAGACTGTCTAACACGGGCAAGATTCCGCGTGTGAAATACACGCGTTAGGAGTATCGTTAGAAGTTTTTTTTTGGAACTCTAAATACCGGCGTTAAACAATGCCATGCGTTAGACATAAACCACGCGTAGCTAACGCACCCCATCTACCGCCAAACTCCAAATCTAGTCGCAAATGTGGAGGGAGTCCTCCTCTCTACAATTTCTCCAACACTCCAGGGAGCATGAGTTGTACAATTTATGTTATATACATGCCTGAAAGAAGCCTTGAAAAAGGAGAAACATACGTAGGCAAGCTCCCTACACCTTGGATATACGTTATTTGGCTGGCAGGTTGTGAAGGTAAATACCCACATTTAGCCTGAAAAGGGAGAAGGCGTTGGGCTATCATACCTGACATATCCGTAGCTTTGTTTGGCAGGGGTGACTCTGAGGCTGGCTATGTTGAGATTTAGCACACTTACAAAATTTCAGAGCTAGGGGTTCTCACCTTCTTTGCTGCCTACATTGCTCTTACTTGTGGGAGAAGGCATTGTCTAAAGATTACGATATCTTCGTGGTTAGGATTGGCTGTGATATTACAGCTACCGACCATGTAAGAGATTCAATTCACTTCTCTAGGGCTGACTTGTTGTAAATCGACCGGCTGTTTCTGGATACATTACCAGAGTTGGAAGAACTTTATTGCTGTAACCTGCGAGGATCAACCTTCAAGATATATGAGGAGGAATTTGTTTGGACTCTCTTTTTGGAAGCAATCTTTGTGCCTCCAGTGTCAGCATGATATTACGTTGAGCTAAGTAACCTATTATGCTATCTCCATTAAGGGGTTATTTCACTGTTTTTCACTGTTTGTATTCCAGTAGTGGTCTATATTTTGTATATTCATTGGTGGTTTATATTATTGCACAGAATATTATTTTCTCTTTATCGTAAATTATCTTTATCATATGATAGTGTTTTTGTGTTCACTTTTATAGAGGTTTATTTTTCCTCTGGTGATTAAATTGGTGTAATATTGGACAAGAGTGTTACTGTGATATCTCTTTTTTTCTTAGAGGTTATTTATGTACAATTTATGTTACTTGGTTGGCACTAGGTGCCATATAATAAGCAGTTTGTAATAAAGTTTATTCATAGTTACACAATGTAGAGTTTAGTTTAATGGCTTTTACCAAGTTAGTGGATGTAGACACTTGACCCAATTTTCTCTCCTATGCCCCAAGTGTGTTTAGTTTTAATGACTGTAAAATCTCCCAATAGGCAGGAAAAATGGTTAGATAATGGTTTATATAGTTGGAGATTTTCTGACCGAGGTAGCTTTGGACCCCAAGCAGGAATGCTTTAGATAATTGCAGCATCGTAATATAATTAAACATTAGGGAGACCAATTTGCCACAGGGACACTAGGCCGCTTACGATTCCACACATATGCGATAAAAGCAGCTTGGAATTTATTTAAGAGATTTGCAGGGACATTAAGATGAAGACATTAATAACTATCACCTAGATTACAAGTTTTGTGCTATAGAGGGTGCAAAATGAATGCAACAAAAGTTGCTTTATTTCACCCTCCATAACACTGCCATTATGAGTTTCTAAAAAGCTGCTTGTGCTTGTGATATGGTGGCAATGAGCTCCATACCGCACAAAATCCAAGAGCTGCTTTGACGTGCTTGTGCACTCTTTCCCCATAGACATCAATGGGGAGAATGTGTTAGAAAAAAAAATAACACCTGAAGTGGGGAATGGCGATTGCCGTAATGCAACCCCATTGATGTCTTAGGTTTAAACATAACTTTTTTCCCCTAACATAAACCCCAAGTCTAAACACCCCTAATCTGCTGCCCCTAACATCACTGACACCGAAATAATGTTATTAACCCCTAATCTGCTGCTTCCAACATCACCGCCACTAATAAAAGTTATTAACCCCTATTCTGCCGCTCCCCAACATCACTGCCGCTATAATAAAGTTATAAACCCCTATTCCCCCGCATCTCAACATCGCCGCCACTATAATAAAGCTATTAACCCTTATTCCTCCGCTCCCCGACACCGCCGCCACTAAATAAAGTTATTAATCCCTTAACCTCTGGCCTCCCACATCACCGCCACTAAATAAACCTATTAACCCCTAAACTGCCAGCCCCCCACATCGCTAAAAAGTAAGTTAAACTTTTAACACCTAAACCTATCACACCCTAACTTTATATTAAATATACAATATCCCTATCTTAAAATAAATAAAAACTTACCTGTGAAATTAAAAAAAAATAAGTTTAACCTAACAATTAACCTAACATAACTATTATACTAAAATTAGAATAACTACCAATTAAAACAACTAAATTACACATTAAAAAAACTAACACTACTAAAAAAGTAAATCTAAAATTACAAAAAATAAAAAATACTAAATTACAAAAAATGTGAACTTGGCGATACACGCCGCATTCACTAGGAAGTGGTTACCAGTCAACGGATGGAGGATAGCTTTACCTAGATCTACACAGATTGAATGGTGATACTCCCAACAAAACCTTTCTGAATGCGGTAAGCCTTTCTTTCGCCTAGATTTAGAGTTCTGCGTTAGCCATCAAAACCAGCGTTAGGGGGTCCTAACGCTGGTTTTGGTCTACCACTGGTATTTAGAGTCTTGTAGGTAAGGGTCTAACGCTCACTTTCCAGCCGCAACTTTTCCATACAGCAGATCCCCTTACGTCAATTGCGCATCCTATCTTTTCAATGGGATCTTTCTAACACCGGTATTTAAAATCTTGGCTGAAGTGAGCGTTAGAAATCTAACGACAAGACTCCAGACGCAGAAAAAAGCCAGGAGTTAAGAGCTTTCTGGGCTAACGCCGGTTTATAAAGCTCTTAACTACTGTGCTCTAAAGTACACTAACACCCATAAAACTACCTATGTACCCCTAAACCGAGGCCCCCCCACATCGCCGCCACTCTATTTAATTTTTTTAACCCCTAATCTCCCGACCGCACACCGCCGCATCCTACATTATCCCTATGTACCCCTAATCTGCTGCCCCTAACATCGCCGACCCCTACATAATATTTATTACCCCCTAATCTGCCCCCCTCAACGTTGCCGCTACCTACATACAATTATTAACCCCTAATCTGCCTACCGGACCTCACCGCTACTATAAAAAATGTATTAACCCCTAAACCGCCTCACTCCCGCCTCAAAAACCCTATAATAAATAGTATTCACCCCTAATCTGGCCTCCCTAACATCGCCGACACCTAACTTCAAGTATTAACCCCTAATGTGGCGACCGGACCTCACCGCTACTCTAATAAATGTATTATCCCCTAAAGCTAAGTCTAACCCTAAAACTAACACCCCCCTAAGTTAAATATAATTTAAATCTAACGAAATAAAATAATTCTTATTAAATAAATTAATCTTATTTAAAGCTAAATACGTACCTGTAAAATAAACCCTAATATAGCTACAATATAAATAATAATTATATTGTAGCTATTTTAGGATTAATATTTATTTTACAGGCAACTTTGTATTTATTTTAACCAGGTACTATAGCTATTAAATAGTTAATAACTATTTAATAGTTACCTAGTTAAAATAATTACAAAATTACCTGTAAAATAAATCCTAACCTAAGTTACAATTAAACCTAACACTACACTATCAATAAATTAATTAAATAAACTATCTACAATTATCTACAATTAAATCAACTAAACTAAATTACTAAAAAAACAAACACTAAATTACAAAAAACAAACACTAAATTACAAAAAATAAAAAAATTACAAGAATTTTAAACTAATTACACCTACTCTAAGCCCCCTAAAAAAATAACAAAGTCCCCCAAAATAAAAAAAATGCCCTACCCTATTCTAAAATAAAAAGTTTACAGCTCTTTATTTTTTGTAATTTAGTGTTTGTTTTTTGTAATTTAGTGGGGTTTTTTTTGTAATTTAGTTTAGTTGATTTAATTGTAGATAATTGTAGATAGTTTATTTAATTAATTTATTGATAGTGTAGTGTTAGGTTTAATTGTAACTTAGGTTAGGATTTATTTTAGAGGTAATTTTGTAATTATTTTAACTAGGTAACTATTAAATAGTTATTAACTATTTAATAGCTATTGTACCTGGTTAAAATAAATACAAAGTTGCCTGTAAAATAAATATTAATCCTAAAATAGCTACAATATAATTATTATTTATATTGTAGCTATATTAGGGTTTATTTTACAGGTAAGTATTTAGCTTTAAAAAGGATTAATTTATTTTATAAGAATTATTTTATTTTGTTAGAATAAAATTATGTTTAACTTAGGGGGGTGTTAGTGTTAGACTTAGCTTTAGGGGTTAATACATTTATTAGAGTAGCGGTGAGGTCCGGTCGGCAGATTAGGGGTTAATAATTGTAGGTAGGTGGCGGCGATGTTGGGGGCGGCAGATTATGGGTTAATAAATATAATATAGGGATCAGCGGTATTAGGGGCAGCAGATTAGGGGTACATAGGGATCACGTAGGTTGAGGCGGTGTACGGAGCAGCCAATCAGATTGAGCTTGCATTCTATTGGCCGCAAAGGGCCCTGTTCAGGGCTGGTAAGGTAAAAGAGCTTTTAACTCTATTAATTTAGAATAGGGTAGGGCATTTTTTTATTTTGGGGGTCTTTGTTATTTTATTAGGGGGCTTAGAGTAGGTGTAATTAGTTTTAAAATTGTTGTAATATTTTTCTTATGTTTGTAAATATTTTTTTATTTTTTGTAACTTAGTTCTTTTTTATTTTTTGTACTTTAGTTAGTTTATGTAATTGTAGTTATTTGTAGGAATTGTATTTAATTTATTTATTGATAGTGTAGTGTTAGGTTTTATTGTAGGTAATTGTAGGTATTTTATTTAATTAATTTATTGATAGGGTAGTGTTAGGTTTAATTATAATTTAGGTTAGGATTTATTTTACAGGTAATTTTGTAATTATTTTAACTATTTTAGCTATTAAATAGTTCTTAACTATTTAATAGCTATTGTACCTGGTTAAAATAAATACAAAGTTGCCTGTAAAATAAATATTAATCCTAAAATAGCTATAATATAATTATAATTTATATTGTAGCTATATTAGGATTTATTTAACAGGTAAGTATTTAGCTTTAAATAGGAATAATTTATTTAATAAGAGTTAATTAATTTCGTTAGATGTAAATTATATTTAAGTTAGGGGGGTGTTAGTGTTAGGGTTAGACTTAGCTTTAGGGGTTAATCCATTTATTATAGTAGCGGTGAGCTCCGGTCGTCAGATTAGGGGTTAATAATTGAAGTTAGGTGTCGGCGATGTTAGGGAGGGCAGATTAGGGGTTAATACTATTTATGATAGGGTTAGTGAGGCGGATTAGGGGTTAATACATTTATTATAGTAGCGCTCAGGTCTGCTCGGCAGATTAGGGGTTAATGAGTGTAGGTAGGTGTCGGCGACTTTGAGGGGGGCAGATTAGGGGTTAATAAATATAATATAGGGGTCGGCGGTGTTAGGGGCAGCAGATTAGGGGTACATAAGGATAACGTAGGTGGCGGCGCTTTGCGGTCGGCAGATTAGGGGTTAATTATTGTAAGTAGCTGGCGGCGACGTTGTGGGGGGCAGGTTAGGGGTTAATAAATATAATACAGGGGTCAGCGGTGTTAGGGGCAGCAGATTAGGGGTACATAGGGATAACGTAGGTTGCGGCGGTTTACGGAGCGGCAGATTAGGGGTTAATAATATAATGCAGGGGTCAGCGATAGCGGGGGCGGCAGATTAGGGGTTAATAAGTGTAAGGTTAGGGGTGTTTAGACTCGGGGTACATGTTAGGGTGTTAGGTGCAGACGTAGGAAGTGTTTCCCCATAGGAAACAATGGGGCTGCGTTAGGAGCTGAACGCGGCTTTTTTTGCAGGTGTTAGGTTTTTTTCAGCTCAAACAGCCCCATTTTTTCCTATGTGAGAATCGTGCACGAGCACGTTTTTGAGGCTGGCCGCGTCCGTAAGCAACTCTGGTATCGAGAGTTGCATTTGCGGTAAAAATGCTCTATGCTCCTTTTTTGGAGCCTAACGCAGCATTTTTTTTGGACTCTCGATACCAGAGTTAATTTTATGGTGCGGCCAGAAAAAAGCCTGCGTAGCGTTAACAACCCATCTACCGCCAAACTCCAAATCTAGGCCAGAGTTTGCGGAAAGTGATGTTAATTTCAAGGCAATTGTTTGTGCCAAGTAGAAAGTAGATTTAATCTAATGCAAAGTAAAAATGTTTTTACTGTTAAAGCAATAAAATTCGGGAATGCCTAAGTAGGTAGTGAATGCTAATACCTTAGAATTTTTTAAAGATGGCTGATACATTTCAGGATACAGAAAATAAAGGATATGAGTGTATGTGTGTGTTAAATGAGTAGGCTTTCTAATTGCTTTAATGTAAGTTCAATTGGCAGATTTTTTTTTGTAATTCAAGTAGAATCTGAACAGACAGATAAATAGATAGATAGATAGATAGATAGATGGATAGAAAGATATACACAGAGATAGATAAATATGTTATTGTGGTGTGTAGCAGAAATCAGATGATAACTAAGCTGAGGACCATTCAAATCTATCTAGGTAAGAAAAGAAAAGGCTGGTTACAGATGTCATCAACAAAAACTAAGGCCTAGATTTAGAGTTTTGTCAGTAAAGACCCGCATGGCTAACGCTGCTTTTTTTCCCATTCAAACTACGCTGGTTTTTAGAGTTGTCTGAGGGGCTGCGTTAGGCTCAAAAAAGGGTGCTCCACTTCAACCCTCAATACCAGCGATGCTTACGGTAGCGGTAAGCAGCTAAAACTTGCTCATGCACGATATCCCCATAGGAAACAATGGGGCAGTTTGGGCTGAAAAAAAACCTAACACCTGCAAAAAAGCAGCATCAGCTCCTAACGCAGCCCCATTGTTTCCTATGGGGAAACACTTTCTAAGTCTGCACCTAACACCCTAACATGAACCCCGAGTCTAAACACCCCTAACCTTACACTTATTAACCCCTAATCTGCCACCCCCGCTATCGCTGACACCTGCATTATATTATTAACCCCTAATCTGCCGATCCGGACACCGCTGCAACCTACATTATCCCTATGAACCCCTAATCTGCTGCCCCTAACACCGCCGACCCCTATATTATATTTTTTAACCCCTAATCTGCCCCCCAACGTGGCCGCTACCTTACCTACACTTATTAACCCCTAATCTGCCAACCTGACCTCGCCGCCACTATAATAAATGTATTAACCCCTAAATCGCTGCACTCCCGCCTCGCAAACACTGGAATAAATAGTATTAACCCCTAATCTGCCCTCCCTAACATCGCTGCCACCTACCTACAATTATTAACCCCTAATCTCCCACCCGCACCATCGCCGTTACTATAATAAAGTTATTAACCCCTAAACTTAACTCTAACCCTAACCCTAACACCCCCCTAACATAAATATAATTTCAATTAAACAAAATAATATTCATAAAATTAACTAAATTAATCCTATTTAAAACTAAATACTTACCTATAAAATAAACCCTAATACAGCTACAATATAGCTAATAATTACATTGTAGCTATTTTACGATTTATATTTATTTTACAGGCAACTTTGTATTTATTTTAACTAGGTACAACATCTATTAAATAGTTAAGAACTATTTAATAGCTACCTAGTTAAAATAATTTCAAAATTACATGTAAAATAAATCCTAACCTAAGTTACAATTAAACCTAACACTACACTATCATTAAATTAATTAAATAAATTACCTATAATTACCTAAAATAAAATAAAATAAACTATTCTATAATCCAAAAAAAACAAACACTAAATTACAAAAAATAAAAAATAATTACAAGAAGTTTTAACTAATTACACCTAATCTAAGCCCCCTAATAAAATAAAAAAGCCCCCCAAAATAAAAAAATGCCCTACCCTATTCTAAACTACCAAGTAACCAGCTCTTTTACCAGCCCTTAAAAGGGCTTTTTGTGGGGCATTGCCCCAAAGTAATCAGCTCTTTTACCTGTAAAAAAAAATACAACCCCCAACATTAAAACCCACCACCCACATACCCCTACTTTAACCCACTCAAACCCCCCTTAAATAAACCTAACACTACCCCCCCTGAAGATCTCCCTACCTTGAGTAGTCTTCACCCACCCGGGCCGAAGTCTTCATCTGATGGGGCAGAAGAGGACATCCAAATACCGGCGTTAGACAGATCCCATTGAAAAGATAGGATACGCAATTGGCGTAAGGGGATCTGCGGTAGCCTGGAATTGAGATAGGGAAGTGAGCGTTAGACCCTTTCCTGGCTGACTCTAAATACCAGCGGGCGGTAAAAAGCAGCTTTAGGACCCCTTAACGCTGCTTTTTGTCGGCTAACGCCAAACTCTAAATCTAGACGTAAGAATGTAGAGTCTAAAGGCATAGAAAGGTCGAAATTGAAATGTGCATGGGGCATTCATATTTAAGCAGCATTTTTGATAAAGGAAGAAATGTAAAAATGCTTCTTTTTATTATTAGTTTCACGATGCATACATACATATGCTTGGAGTTCTTTGTGCACCATCATTTAACAGACGTCATATGCGAGTCAGGAACAGCACGGAAGGAGGGGAGTTTTTTCGCTTGCCTGCTATGGAGGCCCTGTTGTCCGAGTTGCTGGCGGTTGCCAGACGCAATGGAGAGGAGTGGATCCAGGATCATCTGAGCGGTGGTGAAGTGGCTGTTGGTGTCCCAGGTGGTGAGGCGGTGACAGACAGGAGCAGCGGATTGCCAGCCAGGAGGTTGCGGCCACCGGAATGTGTAAGTCCGGATCTCAACTGCGCCAGGCCCAGGAGGGGGAGTGCAGGGCCTGGGTGTCCAGCAAAAGTGACCAGACGGCTGGATGGAGGCCGAGGACGTCGATCTGGAGCTGGGGCCGAGTCCCAGCCTAGAACGGTGCCGGCGGCTGACGTCATGGTCAGGCAGCGTCGGGAGGAGCCAGGCGCAGGACGCGGCAGGAGGAGATCCCTGAGAGGCAGGACCGGCGGCGTGGAGGAGGGTAAGTGCCAGGCTGCGCTATCGAAGATTGGGAGGCAGGAAAAGAGAAATGGGGCCTGGTTTTTCATGGGCAAGGGGGGGGGTTAGAGGCCACAAGTGGGGAGCGGTGACTGGTGGGAGCCGGGATAAGGCTCAGGGGCTTAGTGGGAGCCAGGTTATGGTTGAAGGGGCTGGGGTGGGAGCCGGGATAAGGCTCAATAGGCAGAATGAATGGGGGCAAGGCTGAGAGAAGGCCGTTGGCAAATTTAGTAGGCCATAGGTTTAGGCGGGGTCATGGCCGGGGGATAAGGACATTAGCAAAGGGGATGGCAGTGAGGGATTAAGGCTGGGATAAATAGGGGGCAGGGGGGGGGGGATGTGACAAGGCCGGGGATAAGGCAGGCATAAGGCTACGTGACAAGCCGTAGGATGTTTAGGTGGCAGTTATATGGGTATTAATTTCACCAAAAAAAAAATAATAATATAAAATTAGGTAGATGGTAGAGGTTATTTATGCTAGGGATAGTGGGGCATGCAAATAGCTATCACTGTTATTAGTAGGATTATGATTTATTAAGTCCAGTAGTGCGGTTAGGTTAGTTTACCTCCTTGGTTAGTGCCCAGACTGGACTTGACAACCTTCTGGTCCAGTTTGCTCGCTGGGGGTATTTTATCTTCCGTAGGTTGGGTGTCATCAGAATTCAGGTTAGGTGAGGTCCCATAGGGGGGGAGTTGGGAAAAGGGGACGGGTAGGGAATGGTAGGTCCGCGGGGAGGCATGGGGGGGGGCCCTAAGCAGAGGAGCTATGGGGGGGTGGCTAGGGCAAAGGGGGTGGATAGGAGGGGGTATAAAGGGGATATTAATTGTTGTGATTTCTCTAGGGCCTGCTATGTCAGACAGTAGGGGTGTGGAGGCTCCAGATGCCACGAGAGGAGAAAGTAGGGAGCAGCAGGAACAGGTTACGGATCCGCCACTGGAGTTGGATGCTAGTGGCAATTTCGAGGAGGAGGATCCATTGGAGGGGACTTCGACGGGACCAGGGACAGCTGGCCAGGTAGGGGGTATGTCTACACTGGGGCAGCTTCTACAGTTGTTGTGAAGGAGACCGGGAGGTAGGAGGGGATAGGGTGGGGGAAAGGGGAGAGCTTACTATGTCTTCCTCACAGTCTTTAGGTTTGGGAAACAGGAGAGAGAGGGGCTCCTCATCTGCAGTAAGGGCAGCAGGGTCTGGCGGACGCCGGAGGTCGAGATCACTGATACTGCAGCAGGCCTGCTTCACCAACCTGGGCGCGAGTGGAGAGGGATTGGGGAAGGAGCAGGCACGGCAGGGGGCATTCTCCTGCTAGGCGAGATAACGTGCGGAGGAGGTTGGATAACAGCAGAGGACGGGAGAGTGAAGGGAGAGAGCAGGTGTCGGGCCAAAGACAGGAACCGGTGACATTCCAGCAGCCTACAGGTGAGATGACGGCTGGGGGAGCACCAGGAGTGAATGTTGCGGGGAGTGGCGAGAGAGAAACAATAGTGGCTGGCTTGAAGGGGCTGTTGTTAGCATTGGAGAAGCCTAGTGGGTCCGGGGTCGCGGTGGCATCAGCATGGGTGGCCCCAGGAACGGGGACGTCGGGAGTGGTGCTGCAGACTAGAGCGGTTACGGGAGCAGGGGGGGTGCCGATGGCAGCCATAGGGGAGGTGATTAGGGTGCCAGAGGGGGTGCTTAGGAGGCCATGCCTATGCTCGGTGGGTCCGTTAGGTATTCACCTGATGAGTGAATTGAGGGAGAAGATAGGGAAGAGGGAATTTGTGGAGATATTCTCCCTGTTGCCCTTGGAACACGTGTTGGAGGTGAAGTAGGATGAGAAGGAGAAGGGCAAGAAGGAGGAGGAGGAGAGAAAGAAAAGGTGGAGGAAGTTACCTTGACTTTTGGGAACTGGTCCCGGGCCTTTTGCATTTTAGCCAGTGTTTTTTGTGAGAAGTTCCCAGAGAAGGGAGCATCCTTATTTTGCTATTACGATGAGATAGCTAGTGCCTACAGGACATATGGGGGTATGGCGTGGTGGAGGTATGGTTTAGGCAAAGGATGGCGGTTGGCGGTCCGTCCAGAGATGCGTTGGGATGACAGGGACATGGGAATTTGGTTGGAGATGATGACCCCTTTAAGGGGGAATCATTCCTTTTGGGGCTACGGGCAGACAGGTGGTAGTGCAGGAGTTGGTACTGGAACCGGAACGGCCATACGTAAAGGCTTGTGCTTCCAGTTCAATGAGCGGCAATGTAGGTTCGGAACCTCGTGCAAATACAAGCATGAGTGCTCGGTATGTCGAGATATCCACTCTGGGGCAAAATGTTTCAGGAAGGGCAGAGAGGGGACCTGGCCAGGGGAAGTGGGTCCAGCGGGCACGGACTCCGGTGAGAGTAAGAAAGATGGTCCCGTGGCTAGAGGCGTACGCCCATGAGCAGGGGCATACGGAGCATGCGGAGTTGCTGTTAATGGGGTTTAGTTCTGGGATTGTGATCCCATTTAGGGAGCAGACGGGGTTGGTTTTTGCGGGAAATTTGAAATCGGTAAAGGACTACCCAGAGGTGTTGAGGGAAGAATTGGGGAAAGAAGTTCAGCTGGGGAGAATGGCGGGCCCATTTTGAAGGTGTCCCCATTGGGGGTTGTGCCGAAAAAGGCCCCAGGGCAGTTTCGGATGATACACCACTTGTCCCACCCGCAAGGAGGATCAGTAAATGATGGCATCGATCCGGAACTGGTGTCGGTAAAATATGCCTCCTTCGACAAGGCGGTCGCAATGTGTGCGGGCATCAGGGTGGGGCACCCTGATGGCTAAGGCGGATGTGGAATCTGCTTTCCCCTTGTTGCCGGTCCACCCGAGGTGTCACCACCTCCTGGGGTGTAAATTTGAGGACCATTTTTACGTGGACCTCTGCCTCCCGATGGGCTGTTCGATATCCTGTTCATATTTTGAAAGGTTCAGCTCCTTCGTGGAATGGGTGGTGAAGAAAAAGTCTGGGAAAGTGTCGGTAGTTCATTACTTAGATGACTTCCTTTTTGTGGGCCCGGCAGGGTCAGAGGTATGTGAACTGCTGGTGGAGGTTTCCGGGGAGGTTGCTCGAGAGTTCAATATTCCTGTGGCAGCTGAGAAGGTGGATTTGATCAAGATGGAATGCAGACTCCCGGAGGAAAAAATCCAGGATCTGCGGATGGTGATCGACAGGGTCCTGAGCAGCAAGAAAGTCTTACTCAGGGATGTGCAATCACTTTTGGATAAGCTGAATTTCGCTTGGCGAATTATACCCATTGGGCGTATTTGCTGTCAGAGATTGTCATTGGCGATGGAGGTGAAGGAGGATTTGAGGATTTGGAAAATCTTTCTGGAAGATTTAAACGGGAGACTGTTAATTCAGGAGAAATGGTGGTCGGACGACCAATTGTGTTTATACACTGATGAGTCGGGAGCCCATGGTTTTGGGGCATTTCTAAATAGTAAATTGTGCACGGGGGCTTGGCCAAAGGTGTGGGTGGAATGGGGACTGACTAAGAATTTGACGTTTTTGGAGCTTTTCCCATTGGTGGTGGCCCTGAGAATTTGGCCTGAATATCTCATGAATAAGAGGGTCTGTTTTCACTCTGACAATTTAGGTGTGGTGTGGGCTATTAATCGCCTGAAGGCAAATTCCCCGGCAGTGATACGTTTATTAAGGGCATTTGTGTTGGAATGTTTGCGCTGTAATATTTCATGGAGAGCGGTGCATGTCCCAGGGCGCCTTAATGTAATTGCTGACTCTTTATTCCGGTTTCAGTGGGATCGGTTCCGAGAGGCGACCCAGGAGGCAGACGCGGAAGGCATGGAATGTCCGAAGGACCTGTGGAAGCTTGGTTGCCAGGAGTGTTGAGTCTGGTACAAGGGGCACTAGCCCCTAGCACATGGAGGGCTTACGTCCGAGTGTGGTGCATGTGGCGGAATAGGGTGGAGCAGGAGGAACGAAAAGGAGTCTATGAAGATTGGATGAGAACACTGGTGGAGTGGATAAGGTGTTAGGGGTGCGAGGGGCTGTCACCCTCAGAGATCCGGAAGAGAATGGCGGCTTTGGCCTTTCTGTTTCAAATTTTTGGGTGTGTAGATTTGACTAAGGTTTTTGTGGTGCGTATGGCGGTCAAGGGTTTATGTAAAAGGAGGGTGCAGGCCAACGGACGACAGCCATTGACATTTGCTATTCTAGAAGGGGTGATTGAGAGGCTAAGGGATATTTGTTCCTCGCGTTACGAGGAAATTTTATTTAGGGCGGCGTGTGTGCTGGCCTTCTTCGGAGCTTTCAGGGTGTCGGAGTTGATGGGCATGAACCGGCGGGATAAAAAAGGCCTGGGTAGGCAGGACATGGTGTTGAAGGAAGGGTTGGTGGAGCTATGGGTGAGGAGATCCAAGATGGATCAGGAAGGGAAAGGTGTGTTGGTAATTCTGTGGGAGATTGGGGGCCGTTGCTGCCCGGTGGGAATGGTGCGGGAGTTTCTGAGGGTGTCCCGAAATACCACGGGGTCGGTGTTGGTGCACGTGGATGGGTCCCCATTATCCAGATTTCAGTTTGTAGCAGTGTTGCGGAAGGCATTGGGAGCAATGGGGCGGCGTTTCGGATTGGGGCGGCGATGGATGCAGCAAATTTAGGGTTGGATGCAGGGGTGATCAGAAAGATTGGCAGATGGAGGTCTGAAAGATTTCGGGAGTACGTGAGACAGGGCTTGGTGTTGCAACCGGGGGGTTATTGATGAGTTACAATTTTCTTTCATTTGGCAGGGCCTGTGAGGTGCTGGATCTTAGGACACTCCTATGTTTTTTTGGCGAGGAAGGCAGCTGCTGTAAAAAAGAAAGGGTTACAGTTGGGTTTTTCCAGGGAGCGGGTGCAGTTAAGGTGGTTTGGGAAACGAGGTATGAGGTGGGACCAGGTGGTTGGGAAGGTAGTGGATTATGCCAGGATGTTTAACCCCCCAGGTGTTGGTCATTCATGTGGGGGGGAATGACCTAGGGTTCATGTCCCAGAAAGAATTGTTGTGGGAAATGAAGAGTGGTTTCGATAGATTGCTTGAATTGTTCCCGGGTTTGATTTTGGTGTGGTCAGAGATTGAGAGCCGGCTGGTGTGGTGATCCGCTTGGGATGTAAAGAAATTAGAGTATTTTTAGGTAACAACTAAAAATCAATGCACTGGTGGTAGATAAAGCTTCACATAAAAATCAGACACCCCAAGTCGTCTGAGTGGTTTGTTAGTAGCAGGAATAATTGTCTCATATGTGTGCGCCTGTGTGTAAGAACACTGGCTGTATATCTACCAAACGACAATGGTCTCAGTAATTTTTTATATTTCTTTGTATATGTTTATATAAAATGTGTAGAAAAAAAGTTTTTAAAGTAGTTTGTTTATTCTAAATCAATTAAACAACTTTACAAAAATGCTGGTTAAAAATAATATCCATTTATTAGAGTCATATAAACAGTCATTTAAAATTGCTTTCTGATGGTGTAGGTGTGTGAAAGAGTTGGTACCAACCAAGTTATTGAGAAGTGACTAGTAAAAAATATATATAATATATATGTAATTTGTAATAAAACACTCTGTAAAACTAAAAATCTAATTTATACACTGATAGGTTTCTATAAATACTTTCTGTAGGAGATTTAGCTTTTATAGACAGCTCCTAAAATGCAGCAGAAGTTAGATATAAGAAACAACTATTAAAAACAGTTCTTTAAGAAGCTCTGACAACTGCTTCAGCAATAGGTGTCTGTTATCAGCCTTTTGAAATGTGACCAAAGGATTTGGCTAAGTGTTGAGCCACGTTTATGTACATCATGCTGTTTATTGCCTTCAACACTTAGCAGTCTTCTGTGATATTATTTATATAAGGCAACAAGCTTTAACTTTGTTTCTAAATAAGGTACCTTATTAAAGTTCCATGTAGCAGGATTCAGGTTAATATACCTGCAGGTCCAGATAGAATGTAGATGAGAAACTTTCTTTGTTAATTCAAAGTTTCTAAGAACGCTATTACAGCGTGTGTGTCTCCTGTTGATCGCCTCTGTCACTCCGTGTCCGGTTCCGGGCACGCCCATCAAGTGCGAGATTGACAAGTAGGCAGTAGGTAGCAATAAACAAAGTAATCCAATGCGGTGCAAGCAGCTGTTCCGTTGTAGCAGTCTGTATCCAAGCAACGCGTTTCAGCTCCAGAGAGCCTTTCTCAAGCTTATGTCAAGCTTATGTCAATCTTAAAAGAGGAGATTCTTGGCAGGTCTGACATAAGCTTGAGAAAGGCTCCCTGGAGCTGACAGACACCTATTGCTGAAGCAGTTGTCAGAGCTTCTTAAAGAACTGTTTTTAATAGTTGTTTCTTATATCTAACTTCTGCTGCATTTTAGGAGCTGTCTTTAAAAGCTAAATCTCCTACAGAAAGTATTTATAAAAACCTATCAGTGTATAAATTAGATTTTTAGTTTTACAAAGTGTTTTATTACAAATTACATATATATTATATATATTTTTTACTAGTCACTTCTCAATAACTTGGTTGGTACCAACTCTTTCACACACCTACACTATCAGAAAGCAATTTTAAATGACTGTTTATATGACTCTAATAAATGGATATTATTTTTAACCAGCATTTTTTGTAAAATTGTTTAATTGATTTAGAATAAACAAACTACTTTAAAAACGTTTTTTTCTACACAGTTTATATAAACATATACAAAGAAATATAAAAAATTACTGAGACCATTGTCGTTTGGTAGATATTCAGCCAGTGTTCTTACACACAGGCGCACACATATGAGACAATTATTCCTGCTACAAAGAAATTAAAGGCATCTAGAAGGAAGGTGAATAGGACTCTGAGTGGGTATGTGAGAAGGCTGGGGGGTGTTGGGCTTAGGCACGTGGAGTTTGAGGGTGAGTCGGGGAGGTGTTTTTACCTGAGTGATGGTGTTCACCTGAATGAAGTGGGGTTGCACCTATTTAATTTTACTTTTAAGGAGGGGATCGAAAAGTCCTTAGCTTTGTGTGGTGGTACTCGCTGAGTGCGAGTGGTGGCGGGGTGCTTGCTGGGGTCTATTGAGGCTTACGCCTGATGGATAATGGCTGGTACTTCTGTCAGTAACAGAAAGGGGAAAGTGATGGTGGATGCCCCGCCCTGAAAAGGGGTGGGGGCTTATAGAGAGAACAAAAGCAAGCACTGGGTGAATTTTAAGAAAACAAAAGGTTTATAATGTTGATAATAAAAGTTTAACTTGCTGTTTATTGGTTAATAAACAAACTGCGGCCTTTTCTTCCCCATAACTTGTGGTCTTGTCTTTATTGAGGTATGATGGAGCGAACTCAGAAATGGGGGGTCAAATAAGGTTATATAAGTCTGCACATAGTGCAGAATTATATAACATTATATTAATGCTAGCTTTATACAACATAATATTGCAGCCATAGTTTATTATAAACTAAAGTTTTTCAGACCGCTGCTCCTTGCTCTACTTAGTGGGTCTGTTTTATTTTCTGCATCTGGGCAACTGTCTGCTCAGAGCCAGCCCGACCGCTTTAAGTTTAATGGTGTGATCAGGCCGGCTTTAGTTTATAATAAATTATGGCTGCAATATTATGTTGTATAAAGCTAGCACTAATATAATGTTGTATAATTCTGCAGTATGTGCAGAATTATATAACAATATTTTCTAGGTTTACTGCCCCTTTAACATATTCTGCATGCATAAATGCAACTACAGTTTACCTCATGCAATGATTCCACCAACAAGGAGAACATTCAAAATTTTTCTTCCCAAAAGTTTAATACTATTAAAAACCGTGATTGTTTAGAAAAAATATTCTTTCAGCCAGTATAAGGAATTAAAAATAGAAAAAGACAATTGATGGGCCCGATCCGATATGCAGTGTCGCCCGCAAAAGCCAGCGACGCCAAATTTTGTGCGGGTTTGGTATCCTATATACGGCGTAACCTAGAAGTTACGCTCGTATATTTCTGCCTTCGCGCGTAGTTTTTTGGTCCATAGGCAGGTATACCAAACCCGTGCAGTTTGTTATCCAATATACAGTTTACCTTATGCAATGATTCCACCAACAAGGAGAACATTCAAAATTTTTCTTCCCAAAAGTTTAATACTATTAAAAACCGTGATTGTTTAGAAAAAATATTCTTTCAGCCAGTATAAGGAATTAAAAATAGAAAAAGACAATTGATGGGCCCGATCCGATATGCAGCGTCGCCCGCAAAAACCAGCGACGCCGAATTTTGCGCGGGTTTGGTATCCTACATACGGCGTAACCTAGAAGTTACGCTCGTATATTTCTGCCTTCGTCCATAGTTTTTTGGGCCATAGGCAGGTATACCAAACCCGCGCAGTTTGGTATCCAATATACAGCGTAAGGACTTACGTGGCGAAAATTGAGAAATCTTACTCCATTTTCACCTCACCACAAAATGCAGCCGTAGTAAGCCTTACGCTGTCTATTGGAGCCCCGTAACTCCCTAAACTACCTGCTAAATAAAACCTAACACCTAATGCATGCGCAATGTCTATCTATCTGTCAACCACGATCCCCCGCCGCAATCCCTAATAAAGTATTTAACCCCTAAACCGCCGCTCCCGGACCCCCCCTAATGTGATCCCCCTACACCGTCGCCAGCTACATTACCTACATGCTCCCTAATTAACCCCTTCACTGCTGGGCATAAAACACGTGTGGTGCGCAGTGGCATTTAGCAGCCTTCTAATTACCAAAAAGCAATGCCAAAGCCATATAAGTCTGCTATTTCTGAACTAAGGGGATCCCAGAGAAGCATTTACAACCATTTGTGCCATAATTGCACAAGCTGTTTGTAAATAATTTCAGCGAGAAACCTAAAATTATGAAAAAATTAAGTTTTTTTTAAATTTGATCGCATTTGGCGGTGAAATGGTGGCATTAAATATACCAAAATGGGCCTAGATCAATACTTTGGGTTGTCTACTACACTACACTTAAGCTAAAATTAACTTTACAAGCTTCCTACATGCTCCCTAATTAACCCCTTCACTGCTGGGCATAAAACACGTGTGGTGCGCAGTGGCATTTAGCAGCCTTCTAATTGCCAAAAAGCAACGCCAAAGCCATATAAGTCTGCTATTTCTGAACAAAGGGGATCCCAGAGAAGCATTTACAACCATTTGTGCCATAATTGCACAAGCTGTTTGTAAATAATTTCAGTGAGATCCTAAAATTGTGGAAAAAATTGTTTTTTTTAAATTTGATCGCATTTGGCGGTGAAATGGTGGCATGAAATATACCAAAATGGGCCTAGATCAATACTTTGGGTTGTCTGCTACACTACACTTAAGCTAAAATTAACTCTACAAGCTCCCTACATGCTCCCTAATTAACCCCTTCACTGCTGGGCATAAAACACGTGTGGTGCGCAGTGGCATTTAGCAGCCTTCTAATTACCAAAAAGCAACGCCAAAGCCATATAAGTCTGCTATTTCTGAACAAAGGGGATCCCAGAGAAGCATTTACAACCATTTATGCCATAATTGCACAAGCTGTTTGTAAATAATTTCAGTGAGAAACCTAAAATTGCGAAAAAATTTGTTTTTTTTTAAATTTGATCGCATTTGGCAGTGAAATGGTGGCATTAAATATACCAAAATGGGCCTAGATCAATACTTTGGGTTGTCTACTACACTTAACTTAAGCTAAAATTAACTCTACAAGCTCCCTACATGCTCCCTAATTAACGCCTTCACTGCTGGGCATAAAACACGTGTGGTGCGCAGTGGCATTTAGCAGCCTTCTAATTACCAAAAAGCAACGCCAAAGCCATATAAGTCTGCTATTTCTGAACAAAGGGGATCCCAGAGAAGCATTTACAACCATTTGTGCCATAATTGCACAAGCTGTTTGTAAATAATTTCAGTGAGAAACTTAAAATTGCGAAAAAATTTAAGTTTTTTTTAAATTTGATCGCATTTGGCGGTGAAATGGTGGCATTAAATATACCAAAATGGGCCTAGATCAATACTTTGGGTTGTCTACTATACTACACTTAAGCTAAAATTAAATTTACAAGCTCCCTACATGCAACCTAATTAACCCCTTCACTGCTGGGCATAAAACACGTGTGGTGCGCAGTGGCATTTAGCAGCCTTCTAATTAACAAAAAGCAACGCCAAAGCCATATAAGTCTGCTATTTCTGAACAAAGGGGATCCCAGAGAAGCATTTATGCCATAATTGCATAAGTTGTTTGTAAATAATTTCTGTGAGAAACCTAAAGGCCTAGATTTAGAGTTCGGCGTTAGCCGTGAAAACCAGCGTTAGAGGCTCCTAACGCTGGTTTCTTACGTACTCCGGTATTTAGAGTTCAGTTACCGACACTCAAAAAAAACGCTCACATTTCTACTGCCACCTCTGACCCAGTAGTAAACATATACCAACAAAAAAAACATCCACGAATCAAATAAAAAATATTACACAAACTACACTTACAGTCATACAAACACTACACTATGTTTATTTTTCATATTTAATAATTTTTCTGCAAAATACAAAGGATTAAAGTTGCGAGATCTCGGGTGTTTGAAAAAAAACAACACAAATCCATTTTCCCATTGACTTACATTGACACACGGGAAAAGACCCTCAAATACCTACATCTAACTAATAACATTATCACAAACATACACTCATCGATGCATACAAACAATATACACCACATGACATACACAAAATATTTATTTATTACAAAAAGAACACGATTTAGTTACTTTTTCACACAAGCTCATGACGTCACTCACTTTACGAGGAAAACCAGTCTTAGAAAAAAAAATTTAGAAATATTTAGAGCCTCCATTGACTTCTATTGGGAAGACGTGCTCGTGCACGCGAAACCCTCATTTCCCTAACGCACGCAAATAGCGTAGACAGAAAAACTCCAAATACCAGCGCAAGAAAAGACATGATTTCATGCGTTAGACCCAGCTATGATAAATAGATCAGGAAATGACTATTTCCCTATGGTGGATTTATGGATTTTACTGTTTGAATATTCACAACACCATTACATTCTTTCAGAATTTTATATTACATCAACTACAATTCAACATCACTAGTAACAACATTTAAGTTTTAAAAAGATTACATTTAAACGGACACAAAAATAATGTCAACTTTTCAGGATTCACAAACACTACACAATGGGAAACAATTCTCATTTACCTTTATTATTGCATTTCAGTTATTCAACTCATATGCTTGCAGCAACAGCATATCTACATAGGCTTAACACATGATCACTCATGGATGCACATACATTACTTTTAACATTCACTCATACATGTGCATTCAAATGATGGTGGACAAACACATTACATTCTCTAGAGGAATCACAAAACACAACATATGGATTTTAATTTACTTTTAACATCATGATTCCATCACCAGAAACCATTAGGAATTACGTACAACAAGAACATCAGTACACCAGATTACAGATGTCACTTTATGGGAAGGAACAACAATGCCAGACCGCTATATACAAGTCAGCATATGTGGGACACAATCACAATATATACGTACATGTACATAACACGCATCACCCATCACGCAACCACAAAGCACATATTTAGATTTTATTCAGCACACAATAACAATGTAGCACAATACAACAACACAATGAGGCTTTATGAACTACATAGGCAGGGTAATAATATCATGACGTCATTAGAAGATTCAACCATACACATCACAGATTCACCACTGTACCGCCCCTTTCGGAACTTTAACACTCAATACTACAATACAACATATACGTAAATAACAGTTTGGAACAGCATTATTAAGGCAATTTCAATGGGACAATTAATAAATATTGTCAGATCGCAAATCACTTATATATATATATAATACTACAGATGACAGCCGGAAGTTCTTCAGTATTAGTGCCATTTGAATGGGACGCATACAATATTGACAGCTCGGCAATCACTTATATATACAATACTACAGATGACAGCCGGAAGTTATTCAGTATTAGTGCGATTTTAAAGGGACGCATACAATATTGACAGCTCGGCAATCACTTATATATACAATACTACAGATGACAGCCGGAAGTTATTCAGCATTAGTGCGATTTGAAAGGGACGCATACAATATTGACAGCTCGGCAATCACTTATATATACAATACTACAGATGGCAGACGGGAAGTTAGGAATTATTATTGCGATTTTAAAGGGACGCGTACAATATTTACAGCTCGGCAATCACTTATATATACAATACTACAGATGGCAGACGGGAAGTTAGGAATTATTATTGCGATTTTAAAGGGACGCGTACAATATTTACAGCTCGGCAATCACTTATATATACAACACTACAGATGGCAGCTGTTACTTTATCGTTTACAAACAATATTGCAGCAACATTGATCGATCACATTCGATGCACATTATACACAACTATGCACTTTCATTCATGTTAGCCTGGACGTGTGCTTGTTACTATAAGAAATATTGATTACGCATATGAACAAACATTAAAAACATGCACTGTATGTGTGATATTTGACACTTTCACATTGAGAATCATTGTTTGAAACTAACATTTCAGCAAACAACCAAAAAACGCCCACTGTGAAAGCATTCGCGCCGCTCACATACAAACAAGTGAATACAATTAGCAATCATTACAAACTCACTACCATTGGACTAATTGTACTATAAATCCCCCAAACAACATGGCCAATGCATCACTTGTGATCCACATCAGATCAAGTGCTTACCTTGTTACACTGTTTTGAAAGATGGATGACGATGACATGGTAGACGCTGCTGGTGCTGCTATTGGCGAACTAGCTGTTGGTCGAATCAGGCAGCCTCAGCGGCTCAGACTGAGACGAAGGGGTCATCTGGTTCGAGGTCCTCGTGTCTACAGGGTGAGACCCACCTTGGAAAACATGAGTGACTTTGAGGTTTTTGATAAGTATCGGCTCGATCGCGAACAGCTCATTGGCCTTTACGATCTTCTTAAACCTCATTTGGAGCCACGTATAAGAATAAGGACTGCTGTTCCCGCCATGAGTAGGATGCTAAGCTGTCTATACGTCCTGGCCTCCGGGAGTTTTCAATCCGGACAACTGTACATGCATGGTCTGGCTCAAGGTACATTCTCTGTGGTGTTTGATAACTTTCTGGACGCCATGGTACGTATCAGTAAGCATTACATAGGATTCCCACAGAATGATGGTGATTGGAGGCGCCTGAAGCGGGAATTCTTTGATATTGCTCAAATGCCCAATGTCTTGGGAGCCATAGATTGTACCCACATTGCGCTGCGTGCTCCAATTGATGACTCGCCCTTCAGAAATCGCAAACATTTTCATAGCCTTAACGTGCAGTATGTTTGTGACGCACAGATGAGGATTATGCATGTGTGTGCGAATTTTGGAGGGGTTTGTCATAATGCCCGCATCCTCTCTCTGTCGTCCCTGTGGAGACAGTTTGAGGAAAGACAAATGCCCCCTGGTTATCTCGTTGGTGAGTATTTGTGCACAACATGGTTAATTATTGTGACAATTGCCACTGTAGTTTTAAAATTTAAGCGTAATGTTCAGCTATAGGATGCAATTTAACCATATATTTTCCCCCCGCTAATGTCTACTTTTAGTTCAATGCAGATATGTAGCATGTCTTACCTTAAATGCTCAGATAGAGAATGTAATGTAACCATGTAGTTAGCATTTTACACAAGGTTTGAATATGGAGAAATATGCATATGTAGCATGTCTTAGCTGAAATGGGAACATATTAGCTAATGCAATTTAACCATGTCATTGTCTCTTTCCGCTAATGTCTTTTAGTTCAATGCAGATATGTAGCATGTCTTACCTTAAATGCTCAGATAGAGAATGTAATGTAACCATGTAGTTAGCATTTTACACAAGCCTTGATTTAGGAGAAATACGCATATGTAGCATGTCTTAGCTGAATTGGGAAAATATTAGCTAATGCAATTTAACCATGTCATTGTCTCTTTCCGCAAATGTCTTTTAGTTCAATGCAGATATGTAGCATGTCTTACCTTAAATGCTCAGATAGAGAATGTAATGTAACCATGTAGTTAGCATTTTACACAAGGTTTGAATATGGAGAAATATGCATATGTAGCATGTCTTAGCTGAAATGGGAACATATTAGCTAATGCAATTTAACCATGTCATTGTCTCTTTCCGCTAATGTCTTTTAGTTCAATGCAGATATGTAGCATGTCTTACCTTAAATGCTCAGATAGAGAATGTAATGTAACCATGTAGTTAGCATTTTACACAAGGTTTGAATATGGAGAAATATGCATATGTAGTATGTCTTAGCTGAAATGGGAACATATTAGCTAATGCAATTTAACCATGTCATTGTCTCTTTCCGCTAATGTCTTTTAGTTCAATGCAGATATGTAGCATGTCTTACCTTAAATGCTCAGACAGAGAATGTAATGTAACCATGTAGTTAGCATTTTACACAAGGTTTGAATATGGAGAAATATGCATATGTAGCATGTCTTAGCTGAAATGGGAACATATTAGCTAATGCAATTTAACCATGTCATTGTCTCTTTCCGCTAATGTCTTTTAGTTCAATGCAGATATGTAGCATGTCTTACCTTAAATGCTCAGATAGAGAATGTAATGTAACCATGTAGTTAGCATTTTACACAAGGTTTGAATATGGAGAAATATGCATATGTAGCATGTCTTAGCTGAAATGGGAACATATTAGCTAATGCAATTTAACCATGTCATTGTCTCTTTCCGCTAATGTCTTTTAGTTCAATGCAGATATGTAGCATGTCTTACCTTAAATGCTCAGATAGAGAATGTAATGTAACCATGTAGTTAGCATTTTACACAAGCCTTGATTTAGGAGAAATACGCATATGTAGCATGTCTTAGCTGAAATGGGAACATATTAGCTAATGCAATTTAACCATGTCATTGTCTCTTTCCGCAAATGTCTTTTAGTTCAATGCAGATATGTAGCATGTCTTACCTTAAATGCTCAGATAGAGAATGTAATGTAACCATGTAGTTAGCATTTTACACAAGCCTTGATTTAGGAGAAATACGCATATGTAGCATGTTTTAGCTGAAATGGGAAGATAGAGAATTATATAGAACTAGATATTTTAAAATTAAAATAAACATTTGTTAATGGATTATCATGTAAAAAACTTTTTATTGTACTACAAATACTATTTTGAGGATTCTGTTACAATTATGTTCTGTTCCTAATTTATAGGTGATTCTGGGTACATGAGCCGGACTTGGCTCATTACCCCCTTGCGTAGCCCGACTGATGTGTCTGAGGAGCGCTACAATAGGGCTCATAAGAGAACCAGGGTGGTGGTTGAACGGATGTTCGGCCTCCTGAAGATGAGGTTCAGGTGCCTGGACAGGTCGGGAGGAGCCCTCCAGTACAACCCAAAGAAGGTGGCTAAGATCGTTGTAGCCTGTAGTGTCCTGCATAATATTGCACAGCGGGCTGGGATGCTGCAGGGCGTCCGGCCGGACAGAAACCTCCTCAGAGATGAGGAGGATGATCCTGTTCTAGAGGGGCCATTCCGGGACGAGGGGCTCAATGTCAGAGCAGACATCATCAACCGCAACTTTAGACGGTAAAGAATAGAAGTTAGACTGGAGTATTATCAATAGATGTGAACTCTAGGGAAATGACAAGTAGAGAATTGTGAAAACATGTTAGGATTGTTCATCCAATGCTAAAAATGTGTTTCATTTATTAATATAGGTGATGCTCTGGGCATTGGGTCCTGTATCGAGTCTTTGCCACCTGGTTTTTAAAGAGGACATCAGCTGGTAAGTATAAATGTCTTGACTGTTGCTGGCATGAATTGAACACAAATACATCATATGGCATACATTTTATAAACTAGTATTTAGTTTACACATTACTTAAAATGTAAATATTCTGAAAGGGATCCTCTAGCATGACTATGGTTCAATGTCACACATTAGAGGTTTGTTCTGCTCAATATGACTCATCTTCACACTTGATAGAACATAACACAAGATGCTACACACGCTTAGTAAGCTAGTGACAGAAATTTCTTATGAAATGGGGGGTGGGAGAGGGCTACATAAATGATTCACACACTTGTAGTAATTTTGAATAAACTCTTTATGCCATTAAGGAGCTGACTTAATCTAAAGACTGAAAGGGAAGAATTAGAAGCCTGACAGTGAAGATTGCCCAGACTGACAGTGGAAAAAGCCAAGATTGAAATTGAAGTATAAAAAATGGGATCATGTCTGGCATTATCTTTCAAATCTGCTGACCTTGAAAACCATACAAAGACATGTTCACATGGCAAGTGCCAACTATTTGATAGAATAAGGCTGTGGAGGCATCCTATTGGAGACACTTAGATGATTTTCTAATTTTTAGATGGTATTTCCCAGTCCTCTATTTAATGAACTGATGAATAAGACACCTATTGATGATCAACTGTTTACCCCTGAATTGACTTTTAAAGACCATGCATTATCCAGGTTGGTGTACCAATGCATGCTAGTGAAGACTGTTGAATATTAGTAGCTTACATACATTAATCATATTTAGTTCATAATTAGATATTTAGGGATAACAATCAGACACTTAGATGGTTTTACTTTTTTAGATGGTATTTCCCAGTCCTCTATTTAATGAAATGATGAATAAGACACCTATTGAAGATCAACTGTTTACCCCTGAATTGACTTTTAAAGACCATGCATTATCCAGGTTGGTGTACCAATGCATGCTAGTGAAGACTGTTGAATATTAGTAGCTTACATACATTAATCATATTTAGTTCATAATTAGATATTTAGGGATCACAATCAGACACTTAGATGGTTTTACTTTTTTAGATGGTATTTCCCAGTCCTCTATTTAATGAAATGATGAATAAGACACCTATTGAAGATCAACTGTTTACCCCTGAATTGACTTTTAAAGACCATGCATTATCCAGGTTGGTGCATGCTAGTTAAGAATCACAGGAAGAATGTTGATTATTGTTAGCTTACATACATTAGTCATACTTATTTCATCATTAGATATTTAGGGATCACAATCAGAAAAAGGAATACATATTATAGTTGATATAGAGGTATTTGAATGGACATGAAATATTACATTTATGTTCAGCATATATATTATTGAAATGTGATATACATTATTATGTATAATTAGAAATTTGGATATTTAAATTAAATTTTTACTCCACAATATAATGGTGTATGTTTTAATTTTAGTTTAAAATCAATTTAATAAATATCTTTTAAAAATGTTGAACAAAGTTAGAGCATAGACACAAGATGATTGTAAATGTATTTTATGAATATTTGACAACGTGTGTATTAACTTTGTTCCAAATTTTTTTTTAATTTCAGATTGGCATCTGATGACTTCCAGGAATTTTTTATTTTTTCATAAACCTTTTTTTTTATTAAATGTTAATAATAAAATTTTTATTATTAAATACATTCTTTTGAACAGATTATAATAAATATCCATATAATCTGTCAATAAAAAAAAGTTTGACTCCCATGACTGGTAGTTGGCTATTTGACAAGCACATGCATAAGATCAAATAATGCATTAATTTTAGAAAATCTACTGATTCAGAGAATATTACATAAAACTATCTTTTTTAACATTAATTGGGGAGTGAGATCCATCGATGCTTTTCTTTGGAAATTATTAGATGTTAAAATAATTTCGGATATGTAGTCAAAATTTGTCAAAAATTATTTGTTTTCACTTTTAAGAAGGGGAAGTGGTTAACTTACATTAAAGTGACAGTGTTGTTGAATGTTAAATTAATTTTATAAGATCTTGTATCTTCCTTAGGTATCTCAAAACATTATTTTCGAAATTATTTTAATTGTTACTTTTAAAAATGGTAGGTCATTTAACTTGATACTTTTCACAAGCTAGTTATTGGATGCCAGGTTAATCGATGTAATTTTCTAGTGGAGTCATTTAACTATAGTTATTAATATTATGTAGTTTAGAAAATATTACCTCTTGGGTTAGACATCACATATCTATATATAATTTTAATTCACCTTTAGTTTATTTTGTCAATGTTAAATCAACATTCCAAATGTTTTGGTCCTTAAAGGGACATTCACAAAGTATATTGTGTATAGATTTTTTTTAAAATCATAAAATAATTTAAACATATTTAGAAAGTAATATAGAATTACATTCAGTCTTTAAATATACTTAGAAAAAAATACATCAATGCACATATCTTAGTCAATTACATAAGGCATCTATGTGCAACCAACAATCAGCATCAAAATAGACTATGTAGATATGTATTTAATACAAGAATATATATAATTACAATCTATTGATTGAATAACAAAACATATTAAGTTGTTCAAATATTATAATGTTATACAAAATGCATACATAACATATAGCTTAATGTCCCTCTAAGCTGAAGGCTCCAAAAAACCTCCTTTACAAAATATATTTCAGTCAGTGTGTAAAACAATCCAGAAGTTAATCTAAATTTGCTTTACTCATATGTTATACTAATTTATCAAAAGGAATGGGCCTAGGTTTCTGATATTTTAAGCATTATTGTGAAATGTTTCCTTAAAGGGACATGAAATCAAAATATACTTAAAGGGAGACAGTTTAAAAATTAATGATTTATACATTATGAATGAGTATTCTATTTTAAGCAACTTTAAAAATTGTCTCGTATTATGAATGCTCCTTGTGATGTTGCTATAGTTACTTTAAAAAAAAGGCATTAAATAGATAATTTATTTGCTTCAGTACTCTGGACAGAACTTTGTTTTTTTGGTTGGATTAATTTATCCAACAATCATCAAGGACAACCCCGGTTTTTTGGAAACAATTGTCCGTAATCTAAAATATCATTATTGATTTGCAAAGAAAGATAACAAGATAACTGTTAACATTTGCGAATCGGATTAAATTATAAAGTTGCTTAACATTTCATGCTCAATCTGAATCACCAACGCTAAATTTGTTTGGACAGTGTCCCTTTAAGAAATTTAAATAGTGTATTTACTTCTCTTCCTATCTTGACATACTTTGCTTGCAAAGCATATCGAGATAGGCTCAGTAGATGAAGATTGGTGGATGCACAGAGATGCCTTATGTGATTGTCTCAACCATGTGCATTTAAATTTCTTCTGTTGAGGATATATAAATACTAAGAAAAATTGATTTACATTTGAAAGTCTAAACAATCTGCTATCTCTACAGATCATTTGATACAATTGTTTGTTTGTAATGTCTATTTAAAACTAAAGACGCCATTGCAAAATAACATATATGAGCACTTCCGACAAATACAAGCTCGAGGTTTATTTGCTAATAACAAACAAACCTGTAGTTTAACATTTATAAACAGATTATCCAAGTTACTGACCTTATAACCTGAATTTGATCATTAAGAAATATTGCGTGGGAAACGCATCTTGAAACACCAGATTAGCATCTTTAAACATTAGTGTAATGTCACGCAATAGCACACAATCAATGTGCATTATGAAATACATTTAATAGAGCAATGTCAATACTTCACAATAAGTCCAAAAATTTATTTTATGAACAATAAAGACATACAATATTAAATGTGTATTTGTATTAAAGAAAAAGAGCGTTATTAAACCGAGAAATGTCTCCAACATTTAATAATGTGACAATATTAGATTTTAAAGAGAATTTAATCATTAATATTTAACGGATCACGGATATTAAATCTGCGTCACACATATCCGCATGACAGGCCCATGAGTTACTAATAATTCTACATGAAAAATAAAGTAACAGCACCACCATGAGGTATGTGTAAGGAAGTTAATAAGATATGAAACATTAATGAACGGCCAATCCGAGTTCATCACACAAACACAACTTGAGTCAGGATGGTCTCACAGACATTCTAACAATATTTCAAACTTTTATCCAATCAGATGTACAGATAACTTGTCCCATGGTGCATCTCATGTTTACTTCACCATATAAAAGTCCATTACACGTTGCCATCTTTGTCAGTTCTCTAATGCCTGCAGGCGTACTAGATATATTTTTATATATATATATATATTTGAGAAGACAACCCAGCAGGCATGTCAGCTCCCAGGTTCACCAAGGAGGAGAGTGCTGCACTGGTCCACGCCGTCAAGGACTTTTATCCCCAGCTGTTTGGGAACAAGAGGAGGTTGACAGATGTGCACGTTAAGAAGGCCCTCTGGGAGTCTATCACCAATGCGGTTAGATTGGTGTGTGACGTCCAGAGGACCCAGGATCAGATCATGAGGAGATTCGGAGATATGAGGTTGCGGTTAACAAAAAAAGTCAACCTCATAAGGGACTGGGTACAAGCCCGTAAAAGAGGTGGCAAAAGAGAGGCCCCGCGGAAACTGTACCTACTCCCTTATGAGGTGACTTTATGCAAGCTCCTCAATCTCCGGGTCCCCAAAAGATTTCGATCCTCGCCATCCTCGGCCTCCTCTTCTTCCCTCCCAGCTGCGGGATCTGAAAGTCCTGACGCGGGGGCCAGGGCAGCTGCTTCTCCGTCCGGTGGCCTGGGAGGAGATGGAGAATCTGAACAAGGTAATTATCCAACTTCATATAATAACTTAATATTTGTTATTTTTATCCAAAAATGTGTATATAGTCAGATACTAAACCTATACAGATCTCACAACATACACTACATATGATGTTTAGATATCTGATTTTACATTAGTGATACATGAAATAGGAATGATGTGTCTTGCGCTCTACAGAATATGCGTCACAGAGTGAAAATGGAATTGCGCATCCACGTTAACATGGCTTTGCTGTAAGTGGCATTGCTTTACACATGTTGGTCAAAATGAAATGTGAATTATTATATATGTGAAGAATACAGTATTCTTTTTTTAAATATTATACATAATAAAAAAAGAAGAATACAAATAAATTATAACATATGCACATCAATTGATGAGAATGAAATAACAAAAAATTTTTTTTAAAGCTACAGTAAACAATAGAACTGATTGAAAATAAGAGTACAGGATATATTTATCATGAATTTAATTGAGGAAACAATTAACTCATGGGACTACCAAAGGATTAATATTTTAAAATTGATTTGCTAATAATGTAAAGATTTTAAACATGGCATGATTTGTATTAATGATATGCAATCCTCATTTAATATATTACAGATATGGATGTTGCTGCTGGATCCTTAAGGCAGGGCTTGTCACAGTATGGTATGTCTCATTTTAATTGACATTTGTCTTAGAAACATGGACAGAACATTACATAGTAAATCCACATTGTTCAATATTTATATGTAATGTCCCTTTAATAGATGAAAAATAAATAATTCTTCGGATATCCTTAAATAACATATTAGATTTGAATTGCATGCTCAATCCCATTCATTACATCAGCATATGGAGTAGAGAATTCATTAACACCAACATTGTCAAATCAATAAAATTTGATATTAAAGGGATACTGAGCTAAAATTATTAATGTTGTCATTCAGATAGAGTATGCAATATTAATAAACATTTAAATATAATACTATAATCATATGTGAAATATTCTATTGCTAAATGTATTTTAAAATCAAGAATACACGTTTATCTGCAGCTCAATTTTGGTTGACCAACCTTGGTTTTTATTGATGATTGGTGGATACCTTCAACAAACAATATTTATGGAATCCAATATTGCTTATCTTCCTTTAATATTAAAATGTAGCAACATTAACATTATAATAGGAGTCAATGTTCAATCATTTTGAACAGTTTGAACAGTGAAATCAATTATTTAAATTAATCATGTCAGTGTCCCTTTAATAAACAATAGATTCATTCATCTTTACATTCTTTGGATTAAACAATATTTATATATAATTCACATATTCACTGTTGGAGTGACTTTATAGATATCAGCATACTCTCACAGCACCATGATTACATATTTGTACTAATCAAATTTGTTTTGTATTGTGATCAATATGTGTTGTGTCCTAAACAAGATTACTGTACATTGCACAAATGCCTCGATGTGCCACATGTCTTTGTTTATGTTTGTCAACAGCTGTTCTTCAAAATGTGGTTTGTGTGTATTGTTTGAAGAACATTGATCAATGGGTATATTTAGATATGCAATAGCATCGTATGAGATGAGTTTGATGTCTAATATAGTCTGAAATTAAACATATGTTCAATACATCATTTTTAACAGAATGCCCTTGATTCAATCAAGCATTTTCTGGTTTAATGACTGCTCTATTCTTCACATTTTCAAGTTGATTAATCTTAAAATTCGATACAGATGTGATTTAGTGATATCCCAAATGTGCTTCCTAATATATATCTATATCATTCATAGAGAGAGTTGGTGTGGTGAGCCCACAGGAATCCAGCAGTGACATAGAGCCGCCTTTGCGGTCTCTTGGTAAGTCCATTGACTCATTTATATGTCATTGAATGTGTATTGGTAATCAATATTATGAGCATGATTCTGATGAAGCATAACATTTGAAACAAACATATAATTTTCTCTTCTGATTATATATTAATTTTGTTTTAATATTGAAAGATTAATAATTAAAACTTTATTAGTCTACACCTTTGTTATTCAGAAGATGTATAGCATATGTTTGTTTCCATGTTCTTTTTTGACAACAGTCATCAAGTGATACACACATGAGAAATCTTAAATGTTCTATGTACTATGCTTTTATGATTTGTAAATTAATACAAACAATACATCGAAAATATGAATCATTGAGAATAACAAATCTAATGTAATTTGTATGCTCCATCAAAATGATGTAAATCATAACTTTGGGTGTGTATATCTTTAATGCAACATTGATGTGTGTCTTTGAACAACAGTAACATATGTTGTAATATCTGTTCTTAACGTGTACACAACATGTTATGTTTTACAGAGATTGATTTAACATATGTGACGGAGGAGGAAGAGGCTGCCTTGGAGTCTAATGGTATGTGAAATATATCTATCATGTTTCCAACATGTTGCTTTATTTGAAATCATTTCATTGAAGACATTCAAAGTCTACAGCTTTTGCACTTTAAAAAGGAATATTATTTGTCTGTTCAAATACACTACTGCCCCCTTTCTATATCAGGCAGCATGAAATTTTTTTATTTTTAAAAAATGTATAATTCCTGTCATGTCACATGCATATTCCAGGCCAAAACACAATAATAATGTTATAATTGTACAGACAGTAATTGATATTCATCTGAGTGCCTATATGCATACCATATCCTCATTTCATAATTGTTTACAAATTCAAACACACTTCTAAGTATATTGAAAACATAATCAATTTGAAATGCGTTGATTTGATTTCATGATGTATGAGATGATAATATATATTTATTAAATTTTCAGATGGATCCACCACTTCTGGTCATCTGGTTTCCGCCCCTGCCCAGTCCCCTGACCAGTCACAAACCCCTCCCCATGCCCAGACCCCTGCCCAGACCCCTGCCCATGCCCAGACCCCTGCCCATGCCCAGACCCAGACCCCTGCCCATGCCCAGACCACTGCCCATGCCCAGACTCCTGCCCATGCCCAGACCCCTGCCGGCCCTTCCCATTTATCATTTCCTGCCCCTCCCAAAAAACGTCCATACAACCCCCTTCGCCGCTCTCCCCGTATTATGGCCCGTACAGCTGCCCAGACCCCAACTCCCCACTCCCCAGCTGTACGGCCTACCCCGGAGCATCAGCTCATCCCTCCCCAAGCCAATCCCATCCCTCCCCAAGCCAATCCCATCCCTCCCCCCTGTCTCAACCTTCATTGTCCTGAGTGTCGGATTGTCCTTCCCAGGCACAGCTGTAAGTATCATTCAAAATCAACATTATAAGATACTTAAAGGTACACTGAAGGAAAATATTTTCTATTGTGATTCAAATAGAGCATGCAATGTTAATCAAATTTATAATTTACTACTCTTATGGATTATTCTTCATTCTCTTAATATCTTTATTGAAACAAAGAAATGCCTATAATTATTTTAAAAAATAAAATAATTGTGGACATCATTTCTTTATTTTTGGATGAATGTATCCATCAACCAGCAGGGACAAACAAAGTTGATAAACAAATATGTCCTGCCCTAAAAACCGACATTCTTGCATTCAAAATCTAGCTATAGAATTCAAACATTTAAAGAATATGTGTAATTTTTAAATATTTGTAATGTCATGCTCTATCTGAATCAGTCAATTAAATATTTAGGTTCAGTGTCCCTTTAATTTTATATCACTACATATACCAATCACCACTACTTGGATCCAACAATTTATGTACAAATGTTTATACATTATCTCTTGTCTAACCCAGTGGGAATGTAATTTCTTCAGGTTGCTATGTTTACACAGCTTGTCCTCAATGCCAAAATGTTTAAGGATAGGTGTGCCTACCACAGTATAATTAAAATATTTGAATTGCTAATGTAAGTACAATGTAAATCCTTTAACAAGATTTGATACACTCAAGCTGTATAAGTGGATCATCTAAAACCAATTAAAGGGGACAACATGTTTGAGTTAACTGTCCCTTTAATGATTTTGGTCTGTCTGAATAACATATTTCATGTGTAAAGAATAAATTTAAACTAATTGATGTAAAGAATGATTAGTCTTTATGATGACAATGTATCTTTGCTTATTTTTTCGTCTGTTGTGTAATTATCATTAATATTTAATTTATTCTTTATTTTAGGCTGTGACTCAGCATGGCTCATGCTAGAAGGTATAGCAAGAGTAGAGCAGGCCGTGTTGAGGAACGCACCTGTCCTGAGAGGGATGAACGACACCATGCAGGCCCAGCTCCGGGTTCAGGACTTGACTCTGCGTGAAATTATGTGATTAAGTTCAAGGCCTGAATCTGGAGCTGGACATGCACAGGACGATGAAGAGGATGACCAGTAAGTGGAGGATCTGGAGATGCTCCAAGGTGGCAGATAAGAATCCTCCGTCCACATGTTGATGTTTTTTTTTATTGTTGCCATTTGGCCTTTTTAAAAGTTTATTGTTGTGCCTGTTGCACTCTTTTACCTTGTCATATGTCTCCAATGGGGCTATGGTGGCCCTTGGCAACTCTCTTCATGGACTGTGATGCACTCTTTTACCTTGTCATATGTCTCCAATGGGGCTATGGTGGCCCTTGGCAACTCTCTTCATGGACTGTGATGCACTGTGTTACCTTGTCATATGTCTCCAATGGGGCTATGATGGCCCTTGGCAACTCTCTTCATGGACTGTGATGCACTCTTTTACCTTGTCATATGTCTCCAATGGGGCTATGGTGGCCCTTGGCAACTCTCTTCATGGACTGTGATTCACTGTGTTACCTTGTCGTATGTCTCCAATGGGGCTATGGTGGCCCTTGGCAACTCTCTTCATGGACTGTGATGCACTCTTTTACCTTGTCATATGTCTCCAATGGGGCTATGGTGGCCCTTGGCAACTCTCTTCATGGATTGTGATGCACTCTTTTACCTTGTCATATGTCTCCAATGGGGCTATGGTGGCCCTTGGCAACTCTCTTCATGGACTGTGATGCACTCTTTTACCTTGTCATATGTCTCCAATGGGGCTATGGTGGCCCTTGGCAACTCTCTTCATGGACTGTGATGCACTGTGTTACCTTGTCATATGTCTCCAATGGGGCTATGGTGGCCCTTGGCAACTCTTTTCATGGACTGTGATGCACTGTGTTACCTTGTCATATGTCTCCAATGGGGCTATGGTGGCCCTTGGCAACTCTCTTCATGGACTGTGATGCACTCTTTTACCTTGTCATATGTCTCCAATGGGGCAATGGTGGCCCTTGGCAACTCTCTTCATGGACTGTGATGCACTGTGTTACCTTGTCATATGTCTCCAATGGGGCTATGGTGGCCCTTGGCAACTCTCTTCATGGACTGTGATGCACTGTGTTACCTTGTCATATGTCTCCAATGGGGCTATGGTGGCCCTTGGCAACTCTCTTCATGGACTGTGATGCACTCTTTTACCTTGTCATATGTCTCCAATGGGGCTATTGTGGCCCTTGGCAACTCTCTTCATGGACTGTGATGCACTGTGTTACCTTGTCATATGGCTCCAATGGGGCTATGCTGGCCCTTGGCAACTCTCTTCATGGATTGTGATGCACTGTGTTACCTTGTCATATGTCTCCAATGGGGCTATGGTGGCCCTTGGCAACTCTCTTCATGGACTGTGATGCACTGTGTTACCTTGTCATATGTCTCCAATGGGGCTATGGTGGCCCTTGGCAACTCTCTTCATGGACTGTGATGCACTCTTTTACCTTGTCATATGTCTCCAATGGGGCTATGGTGGCCCTTGGCAACTCTCTTCATGGACTGTGATGCACTGTGTTACCTTGTCATATGTCTCCAATGGGGCTATGGTGGCCCTTGGCAACTCTCTTCATGGACTGTGATGCACTGTGTTACCTTGTCATATGTCTCCAATGGGGCTATGGTGGCCCTTGGTAACTCTCTTCATGGACTGTGATGCACTGTGTTACCTTGTCATATGGCTCAAATATTCCTTATTTTTACAAGATTATTTCTAAACGTTGTTGATGTTTTCTTACATACTAATAAAAGACATGTAATTGCACGATTCTTTGTCCTCATTCTTCATGTTATTTTTTTAAAGCTCTAGTTTATCTTGTTGATCCTTAAAGGGACCTACCAAAAATATTTGTTTATTAAAAATCATATATGTAAGACAATTGTAAATGACTTTAAGATTAACATCTCCAATGTAATCTTATTATTTGTCTTTATATATTTTTCTCTTAGCTTTATCATTGCATGATTATGATTAGCATAGTAATTTTTTTTATATATGTATATATAGATTGTTATTTGTGTATATATGTATATTTCAATTTTCACATCCATGTGTGTATTTAGAAACTCTGCATGAATTGATGCACCTTTAACAAATGATCTGAGGATTGATACAATGATATAATCCCTGTAAAGTGTTCATTTTATTGAAATAGTATTGTCTATGTGTATCCTCTTTTTAAAAACAAAATAATGTCCCTTTAAGTGATGGTGAGCACAATTGTTAATGAATGTATTTCCATGTCTAAAGCGTTTTTGTCCTTTTTACATGAACAAGGACATATAATCTTATTAATAAACAATCTTATTGTAATGTTGACAGCACATGTATTTCATTTTCTATTCTATCTTATTGTAAAAGTGTAACCAAATAAATCTCTGTGTGTAATGCAAATATTTTAGATGATGAATATTTTTTAAAAAATATGTTATCAAAATAATTCTCCTCCCATATATGGCTATAGGTAGGCTGACCATATTTAAACTTGAATAAATGACACGTTGAATCAATACATGTATCATTATTGTTATTCCAAAACAATCAAAACATATCTTAAAACATCAATGGCATATGTATTTCTCATGTGTATCTTTTAAATGTTAAAGATATACACCATAGCTATAGTTCAAGGGACAGTCAAGTCCGAAAAGATGATTCATGATTTGGTGACATTCCTAGATAGCAATCTAGACACATACTAGTTCCTAAAATATAAATACGTTTCTTAGTGATATGCCAAGCTGTCAACTGAGTCCTTGTATTGGCTGCGGTTTTTCAGCGATCTCGGATGCACCATGTTGCTTAAAACGTCACCTGCCAGGCTGTCCAATGATTCCTTGTATTGACTGACGTTCTTACGTGATCAAGAATGTGCCTTTTATTGGATGGCGTTTTGACGCGATCAAGGATGCGCCTTTTTTGGGGGCGTTCTTACGTGATCAAGAATGTGCCTTTTATTGGATGGCGTTCTTACGTGATCAAGGAAGCCCCATGTTAAGATGTCACATGCAAAGGTAAAAAAACGTATGATTGGATTACGTAGTCCCGCAATATTTGTTTGTGCACGTTAAACACGTTTGTGACTGCAGCCAATTTTAAAAACCTTGCGAACATGTATTATTTGCATCATGTTACATTGTTGACCCGTAGCTGATAAAGACCACCACATTCTCTTTTGCTGGATGTCTGGTTGAATAAACGAACGAAAGCAAAATGTTTTCATGCATATGATATTTCGAGGCAAGTGCAAATCTCTATAGTCCATGTTGTTTAATATGTTTGTCAACAATATGTTCCTTTTTCTGAAAAATGACTGTTGTTTTTAATGTTAAAGATATCTAATTAATAAATATGCGCTATTGTGTTAGAATAAATAATCAATATGCATTTAGCTTTATCATATGCTAAATATATGATGCCGACTTTTTCTAAATGTAATTTCGTTGTATATTTTATTAAAGGTTCATTAGACACTCACATTATAAATCAAAACTTTTTATTTTGTCTCTAGTTAGATAGTCCATTGTTTAACAAAGACACGTTTCATTTTGCTTCTGTTCAAAGAAAATGTAATTAATTTTCAGACTCCTCGCCCAGCCTCTGAGTTTCATGTGAGTACCATCTCCAGCTTTCTCCTGTTTGTGTAAAGGGTCTTTTCATATGTTAATGATGGTGTATTGTCTTGTTTTACGGTTGTAATGGGGGTTCATCTATATTTTCAATAGAGCTAACACGATTTTCTTTGAAAGTGTTTGAAGCTTTGTAACATTGATATCAGTATATGTTAATCTTGTTGTTTGTAGTAGTGTCTATTACATACAGTTCTGTTAAAAATATAGTATACTGTCCCTTTAATGCAAATGTTGATTTTTGTATCATGTATGACTTCCACATTGTTTAATCTTAAAATATATTATTGTTAGCATATTTTCACCCCCCACTCCTAAAAGGACTTTAAACCATATTCATTGTTAAAACAAATGTCTTTCTTAAAAAAAGAATAACACAATAATGTCTCTTTAAGAAAATATACTTTATTTAACACGTCAATATAAATCTGATTTCAATATATAATTTTTGACCAAGTACATGTAGATATACCAACAAGCTTCAAATATGTGTTAGCATATGTAATTTTGTTAAAGGGACAGTTTAGAAAACAAATAATGTTTTGCATTATTCTAAAAGTCAATTTTGTAATATCAATGATATCAAAGGTTTCTCACCAATTAATAATTTGTCTTTGTTTATTTAAATTTGATAGCTAAACCTATGAGGTTCGTGTGCTCATTTCTTGGAGCTTGAAGAGTGCATGTAATCATTATACAATTTGACCACTAGAGGGCATTTGGATAGCATTTGTATATGTAAAACCTTCTGCTCATACAGCATATTATTTACCATGTATTGATCATTGATATCTAAAAGGATGTTATGTCAGAACAACAAATAAGTGGTCATTTTTCCATAGGCTTAGATACAAGGTTAAGCACATAAGTCACACGTATTTCTCCATGTTTTGTTGTTTCCAACTTGATAATGCGTAATACAGTGTTTTCTTTGTAATCAATAATTTTCTGACTGTCCCTTTTGTAATGGTAATTTTGTTTGAGATTCGGGAAACAGTTTGGACATCACATCACAGAAACCAATCAATATCATGAACAAGGATAGGTATGTGATGATGTGGTTTTCACACACTTATAACCCACACTCTGCAAACAATCTGCCTCCATGGACCCGGTCCCATAGAAGTAGATTATATACAGAGTGTGGTCCACAAGTGTATGAAAACCACATCATCACATACCTATCCATTACACATTAAATAAAAAATAAATTAAAGATGAAAATAAATACTTACTTCCTCTTCCTTCCCCTCTTCCCACGGGGCTGAGGCTCTGGGAGGGGCAACTGCCGACTCCGAAGAGTTCTCCTTGGAGAGGTTGTGGGAAGAGTGGAAGGAAGAGTACTGGGACGACCAAGGTGAGGAGGAGAAGATGGCTGAGGAGGAGAAGATGGCTGAGGAGGAGAAGCTGGCTGAAGAGGAGAAGCTGGCTGAAGAGGAGGAGATGGCTGAAGAGGATGAGATGGCTGAAGAGGAGTAGATGGCCCGGCAGGAGTAGATGGCCCGGCAGGAGGAGATGGCCCGGCAGGAGGAGATGGGCCGGCAGGAGGAGGCCCAGCAGCAGGAGGCCCAGCAGCAGGAGGCCCAGCAGCAAGAGGCCCAGCAGCAGGAGGCGGACCAGGAGGTAGACCAGCATGCGCCTCCCGGAAAAAATTGAACATCTCTTGGTGCAGATGAAAGATTCTGTTTTGGCCTTGTTCGATTCTATTGAGTATGTTTATTATTTGTTTTTTTCCTTCAATTATTTGATTTTGGCCATCAAGTATTCTAGTGCGTCCTTCGATATTTTGTATCCGGGAGTTACGCATATGGTCTATGTAGTCCAGTAGAACCCGCACCTCCGCTATTTCCTCTTGTTGTGCTTGGCGGGGTACGCGTGCACGGCGGGGTGCCGTGCACGGTGGTGTGTGGGTCCTTGATGGTCCTCTGGTTCCGCGTGCTCCTCCTCTGCTTCTGGGGCCTCTTCATCAGCTTCTGTGCGCTCTTCGTCACGGGGGGCCTCTTCCCTCCGAAGTGGAAATTCCTCCCCACCACTCTCATCCCGGGGAGATAGATGAGGCTGTGTTTCTTGTGCTGCCTCCTCCCCAGACTCTGTATATTAAAAAAAAAAATTAAAAAAAAAATGTATATATTAGCATATTTGAAAATCAAGATTTAAATGACTTAGCTTACGATACAATTACAAATGCAGAATCATTAATCCACTTTGAAATCTAAAAAACAATCAATACGATTTCCGCTTTTTCAAAACCGTGTTTGTGATCTCTGGTCAATCTGAATTTGTTCGCGTTTGTTTTCAGTCTGTTTAAATGCACACCTAACCTATAGCCTAGATACTGATGTAACCGCAAAGTAACTGAATGCGTGTAAACAACGTTATAGCATTAATCTGATCCTTAAAGGGACATGAAACCCAATGTTTTATCTTTCATGATTTAGAAGCATACATTTATTATCAACTTTCTAATGTACTTTTCTTATCTAATTAGCTTCATTCTCTGGATATTCTTTGCTGAAAAGCATATCTAAATATGCTTAAAAGATGCTGATTGTTAGCTGAATATAGCTGCCTCCTGTGATTGTTTCACCGTGTGCATGGCTATTTCTTAATTAAAATATATCTCAAGAATGATTCAAATTAGGTAATATAAGTACATTTGAATGTTTTGTCAAATTGTATTAGCTACCTCAATCATGAAAGTAAAGGTTTGCGTATAGTGTCACTTGAAATACATTCGTATGTGAAATTATTGTTCAATGAGCTTACCGTCAGATGAGAGTGGCAGGTTCCCGGTATCAATTCCTCCGATACCGACTATTTCCACCTCGGAGATGCTGGGCCGCAACATTTCCTCCCATCGGCAGTACTCTATTTCCAGGGCAGGTCCGCCACCGGTTCCTGTGGCATGTTGGGCCTCCAGACTTAACTTTTTCTTCAGATCCATCTTACAGTCCCGGTAGCGATGTTTTATCGATTCAAGATCTCTGTTCCGGCCACCCACTGCATTGACTGCATTTCTTATCTCATTCCAGAGCCTCCTCTTGTCAGTCGGGGTAGTCTTCTGGTGCTGCAGCCTCCTATACCTGGCCATATAGGCCTCTATGAGGGCCTCCTTCTCCTCCATCGAAAACCTCGCCTCCCTAGTCGCCTTGGCCTTCCCCTGTGACGATGCCCTCTGTTTCCCGGACTGTGAAGCCCTACTCTGTCCGCCACTGGGCCCAGCCACTTGTTCATCTTGAACCAAGTGGCTGGGTCCACCCAGCGCTTCCACCCCCGCTTCCTGCCCCCCTTCCTGCCCTGTTCCTCTCCCCCTCCCTCTCCTCCCCCCTCTACCTCTCCCCTGCCTGGCCTCCATCTGTTCCCTAAACTAAACCCCAAATAATCAAACAAAAAGTGAGTGTGATGAAATGAAAGGGGGTCAAAATAAAGAACTAAAAAGACAAAAAAAGTGCTGAAAGTGTGAGAGGGATGTAAAAAAACAAAGAGGGTAAGGAGTATTTAAATAAACAAAAAGAAGAAGAAGACTAAAAGGAGGATATGTAAACTAAATGTAACTAGGGGATGGGTATGGGATGGGTATGGGGTATGGGATAAGAGTAAATGGGATGAAAGGGAATGGGACTACAGGGAATGGGGTATGGAGTGTAGTATGAGGGGGTAGGGGGTATGGAGTGTATGTAGTGTTATTGATAAGTGTATGTATGTATTGAATGTGTTTGCGTGTAAATGTGTTAAGTGTACAGAAAAATCACTCGCTCGCTAACTCACACTACTACTAATTCTCACTAACACACTACTACTAATTCTCACTAACAAACACTCCCACTAACTCTCACTAACTACCAGTAACTTACGCTCCCACTAACAACTCTCACTAACAACTCCCACTAACTCACTCACGCTCCCACTAACAGACTCTCTCCCACTCCCACTAACTCCCACTAACTCACTCACGATAACACTAACAACTGACTCTCTCACGCTAACACTAACTCACTCACAATAATTCACCAACTCTCTAATATTAAACCTCCAATCTCCAAAGACCCAACATCAACACAGTCAAAGAAACCCTGCTTGTGTGGTGCTTATATACCCTGTGTAAATGTTTAATGATGTACCTATTTGCGTTGTAAATTGTGTTCATGTGTGCTTTATTATCAATTAATATTAGTGCAATGTGTATTAGGTGTGTGAATTTGCACATGCTCATTTTGAGTTAGTATTTGTGGAATGTGTAGAATGCGATGATGTCATAGTGGTCGTTTTCTCTAACATTGTCCAATAGTATTCTTTTTAAATGTGAATTTGCGATGGTGTGTTCTTAGTGAAGTGTTGTATATGTATGTTTGTCCTAATATATAGTTATATTGAATGCGATTATTTTTCTAGTGTATGTATATATTTTTTATTCCTTGTTGTTATTTTGCGATTTTCCGCATCTTAAAGTATATGCGTATTCCCCGTATTAAATTTTATTTCAAATCCCCCCGTTTGTGAATGTGTAATGCTTGTGTGCTTTGTTGATTGATTGTTGTTGTGACATTTGCGGCGTGTTATTGTTGTGCAAGATGTGGTATGCGTCATATGACCGAGCTGTGCGTATTTCTCGCGAGATCGAGTGTTAGGTGAAAAAAGCAATTTTTTTGCTTTCCCATTGATCTCTATGGGAGACTGTCTTACGCGGGCAGTATTACGCGTGTGACATACACGCGTTAGGAGCATCGTTAGATGGTCTGTTTTGAACTCTAAATACCGGAGTCAAACAATGCCGTGCGTTAGACATAAAACACGCGTGGCGGTAGCAACCCATCTACCGCCGAACTCCAAATCTAGCCGAAAGTTTGTGAAAAAGTTAACCTTTTTTTTTATTTGATCGCATTTGGCTGTGAAAAGGTGGCATGAAATATACCAAAATGAGCCTAGATCAATACTTTGGGATGTCTTCTAAAAAAAAATATATACATGTCAAGGGATATTCAGGTATTCCTGACAGATATCAGGGTTCCAATGTAACTAGCGCGCATTTTGAAAAAAAGTGGTTTTGAAATAGCAAAGTGCTTCTTGTATTTATTTCCCTATAACTTGCAAAAAAAGCAAAGAACATGTTAACATTGGGTATTTCTAAACTCAGGACAAAATTTAGAAACTATTTAGCATGGTTGTTTTTTGGTGGTTGTAGATGTGTAACAGATTTTGGGGGTCAAAGTTAGAAAAAGTGTGTTTTTTTCCATTCTTTCCTCATATTTTATAATATTTATAATAATAAATTATAATATATGATAAAAATAATGGTATCTTTAGAAAGTCCCTTTAGTGGCGAGAAAAACGGTATATAATATGTGTGGGTACAGTAAATGAGTAAGAGGAAAATTACAGCTAAACACAAACACTGCAGAAATGTAAAAATAGCCCTGGTCCTTAAAGGGACACTGTACCCAAAAATTTTCTTTCGTGATTCAGATTGAGCAGGAAATTTTAAGCAACTTTCTAATTTGCTCCTATTATCAAATTTTCTTCATTCTCTTGGTATCTTTATTTGAAATGTAAGAATGTAAGTTTTTTGGTGAACAGCCTGGGTTGTCCTTGCTGATTGGTGGATAAATTAATCCACCAATAAAAAAGTGCTGTCCAGAGTACTGAAACCAAAAAAAGCTTAGATGCCTTCTTTTTCAAATAATGATAGCAAGAGAACGAAGAAAAATTGATAATAGGAGTAAATTAGAAAGTTGCTTAAAATTGCATGCTCTTTCTGAATTACAAAAGAATACATTTGGGTACAGTGTCCCTTTAAGGGAAAGACATTGAAAAATGGCCTTGGTCCTTAAGGGGTTTAAAAAAAAAACAGAAATTTGACTGTGAAATAATAGCAGTCAGTTTCCTTCACGCGTGTGCGTTTCAGGGCCTGCCAGGGCACAGTGTCACACCAGTGCAACTAATATCTGGTGTAACAGTAGTGTACATTAAAAATAAAAACTAGAAATTTGACTGAAATAATAGCAGTCAGTTTCCTTCACACGTGTGCATTTCAGGGCCTGCCAGGGCACAGTGTCACACCAGTGCAACTCATATCTGGTGTAACAGTAGTGTACATTAAAAAAAAAAAAACGGTGTCCGGATGGCAGCCATGACGGGATGAAAAAATAGAAGTTCCCAATGTCTTAAGGGATAATTCACTGATTATCTGCACCATAGCGGCAAATTCACCATTTGAACAACGTTATAATGATTCTAGAAGTGCTGCTGCATTCACTGATACCAACATCATGGAAATCACTTAAGCTGAAGCTAACCCAAACAGCTAGAGAGGTGAGGCAACGGCCTAGTAATATCGGCCTGAATATTCCCTCCCGGTTCGAGCTGACTCTATCAACCACCCAAATACAATGGAGGAGAACTACGAGACTTGGCACTTATTGCTTTTAAATATTGATCACAAGATGGACATTCAATTTAGCTACCTCTCTGAGGCATTAAAGGGTAGTACCCAGATGACAGAAGTCAGGCAACCCGCTAACTCGAGATTTGTTACTGATCTACCACATACTGAGCAATTAGAGTCATCGCAATATGTAATAACTCGGAGAGAGAGGTTGGGAGCGAGTCCGGATATCCCTGCAGGGTCTAAGAATATGGACAAGACGCCATCTTTAGTCAGATCATGCCGTCCAGGCAAAGTTGAGAAGACAACCGCGGTACTCACCCTGAGCTTTGGAGAGGAATGGCACGTTGCTGGGCGGAGCACGGCATTACCACAACTCAGCTCGTTTCTGCACCCGGTTAGAGAGACCCTTCTATCTCTGGCTTCTCACCGGGGAGCTGCAGCTGCTCACTGCAACTGGGCTCTAGATTCACTTCATCCCTCCTTGCTCTTTGGCATGGAGCTGGTAGTTCTCTCCACAATCCCAGCAGGAGTCGTATTTTGCTCCTCAAATCGAAGGCTCTGCTCAGTTCTATTCCACTTGCAGGACATTCAGCATGAAGTTCCATGTGGACTCAGATCCGGAATTGGCTGACTATATTGTTACCGGAGTCCTGTAAACCCCAGTATGTTCAAGTGGTTCACTGCCGGGGTTATTTAGATTTTGGGCATTCTATAGGTTTGCCATTTATTAAGTTTGTCCTATGGTTTTACATGTGATACGTTACTTTCCATCACATTCAGTATATACCCTTATTCCACCACCTCAGTGCACCCTCTCAATACCCCAGACTAGCCTACTTCACAACTTCAGTATATTAAGCTTTGTCAGTTCTGTTTAGCCCTATTCAGGTCCCTCAAAGCTTCAGAGCTCAGACCATTCCCCCACTGAGAACTTCCACTACAACTGCATTGTTAACTCCTTCAACATTTGGTTCAACAGCTGTAACTCTTTACTTACAGCTTCATAACATTTTACAGTTTTTCAGAACTGGTCTTCCAGACTCTATAGAACAGTATTGTACTACAGCTACCTAGCGTTGGATTGTTTTCTCTGATATTGATATGTAAGCTCTCATAACCGTTAGGAACATTACCGTTACTCCCTGTCTCTCTTAACACCATTCCCTTATCTTATGATAACTCTGTAATTCAGTGGCATAGGGGGCTGGGACCATTAAAGAACAGGGCAAGGCTTATGTGTATATGTCTATGTAACTAATGAATGGCTGTTAGTTGGTTGTACCCTAGTTCCCTCACTCTCCCTCTTAGTATATCAGACGCCCAAATAAGGCAAAAGAATTGTAATTATATTACCCCCCAATTTTGCTTACTATATACTCTGAGGCTCAGAAGTGGGCCCTTCAAAATTTATATAGATATCAATTTATTTATATCATTGATATGTCCTATCATTGCTTCCTAATATTTCATAAACTTACTTTGGGACTCAGATCCCCTTTGTAACATGGTAGATGCATAACAAAAATAAGAGTGCTCATGTTTGTAACCTGTGCACAGATTCACTCTTCAGCAACCATGACACTCATATTTCATTATGGAAAATTTTCCCTTTAAGCCTAAAAACCCATTGGCTCTTACATTCTTCTCCATCTTAGTACATATACTTCAGGCAATAACTTAGAGCCTTACACACAGCAGATTCTTACACTTAGAATACTGGAGAGTTGTTTTTTATGCTTCAGACACCTTTTTACCTTTCCCATTGAGTTTATAATGAGATCCTAACGGGTTTATAATGAGATAATAGAGCTCCTACTACACCATATTGTACCAACAACACTGTGTCTCTCAAACACCCGGACACGTCCCCTCTCTCCCCCTTTTTTTTAACTAGAGCGGCTCTTGCCCGCTGAACCCCCCTACCCCCAAAACAAAACCACCATACTATCCCCCATCTTACCCCAATTCACTCTGAATAACTAAATAACTCTATAACCTCCACAGTAATTTGGGGACCATTCTTACCTCTATCAAGTCAAAGATTATAAAATGAGGTCTCTTTATTATATGTCCCAGATAGCCATCTTTTCCATACGCAAGTCTTCTCCTTTTTCTTTTAACATTATATATCATACACTTTATAGTCCACACCTCACAAATACTCCTATAAACCTTACCAGAACTTATTCTCTCATGGCTGAACTTGTTATTTTGTTATTTTGTACAGGTCAAGTTTTCATGTACATGTACTTAGTATAGCTGTGGTCTAGACATTGCTATTATAACTTTAACACTGGTACCTTAATGTTTTAGGCCTAGCCTGTTCTCTATACTAGAATTGTAAATATGTTCTTCCCAAGTATGATCTGTATTTGGACATATGTACTGTTTCTATGTTATTGATCATTACCTCAATAAAAAAACTTATTTTAAAAAAAAAACTAGAAATTTGACTGTGAAATAATAGCAGTCAGTTTCGTTCACATGTGTGCATTCCAGGGCCTGCCATGACACAGTGTCAAACCAGTGCAACTCATATCTGATGTAACAGTAGTGTACATTAAAAAAAAAATACAATTTTGACTGTAATAGATTGAATAGCAGTTATTTGTCTGCAAGCGTGTGTCAGGCCTACAACGTCTACTCTGCCAACTTCTGCCAGTGCACAGTGCCACTCATATCTGTTGTCACAGTATCTTGCACGCATAGTACCACTAATAAAAAAAAAATGACAGGCAGAGGCAGGCCACCCCGCAGGGGCCGTCGTGGTCGTGGTGCTGTGATTCCCTTTGGCCCTAGAATAATGCCCAGTGTTCAGAGGCCACGTACCCTGAACTCGAAAAGTTCTGAGGACATAGTTGACTGGCTAACACAGGACACCCAATCTTCTTCAGCTTCCGCTCAGAACCTTGATGCACCATCCTCCTCCAGCTTAGCTTCGGGCACCCCTCAAGTTACCACTCGCCCGCCTGCTGCCACCACCAACACTAGCACCACAGCCGCTTCACTCGATCTGTCAGAGTAGTTATTTATACATCAGTTGGAAGAAATGAGTGATGCGCAACCATTATTGCCAGAGGATGTAGATAACATGTATATGTCTCAGTCAGGCAGCATTACACATATACGTATGGTGTGATGATGGTGATGTTGTACCCGCTGTTGCTTCCTTTGCTGAGTTGTCAGATACAAGTGAAGCGGTTGATGATGACGATGCGTCCATGGATGTCACGTGGGTGCCCACTAGAAGAGAAGAAGAACAGGGGGAAAGTTCAGATGGGGAGACAGAGAGGAGGAGGAGACGAGTTGGAAGCAGGGGGAGGTCGTCGCAAGGAGCTAGTGGCACAGTCAGACAGCATGCATCAGCACCCGGGGTCAGCCAGACAGCACGCCACCAGAATGCCGTCATTGCAGAGCTCAGCAGTGTGGCATTTTTGTGTGTCTGCCTCTGACAACAACGATGCCATTTGCAACCTGTGCCAAAAGAAACTGAGTCGTGGGAAGTCCAACACCCACCTAGGTACAACTGCTTTGCGAAGGCACATGATCGCACATCACAAACGTCTATGGGATCAACACATGAGTACAAGCAGCACACAAACTCAAAGCCGCCATCCTCCTCCTGGTCCAGCATCTTCAGCCATGTCAACCACTGCTGTCCTCCATGCCCCCTCTCAACCATCCGCCACTCCGTCTCTCGCCTTGAGCAGTTCCTGCTCATCTGCCCACAGTCAGGTGTCTGTCAAGGACATGTTTGAGTGTAAGAAGCCAATGTCACAAAGTCACCCCCTTGCCCGGCATCTGACAGCTGGCTTGTCTGATCTCTTAGCCCACCAGCTTTTACCATACAAGCTGGTGGAGTCTGAGGCGTTCCAAAAATTTGTAGCTATTGGGACACCGCAGTGGAAGGTACACGGCCAAAATTTCTTTGCACAAAAGGCAATCCCCAACCTGTACTCTATTGTGTAAAAGGAAGTAATGGCATGACTGGCACACAGTGTTGGGGCAAGGGTCCATCTGACCACTGATACCTGGTCTGCAAAGCATGGTCAGGGCAGGTATATCACCTACACTGCGCACTGTGAAGCGGGCGTAACCCTTACACTACCTGATCGATACAACATTATACCTGATGTTTTAAAGCAAGTTATTCCAAACAATTTCGGAATGTTAGGTGATTTATGCCCTTTATGGATTAAAACCAGACTGCATCAACTATGTAATTTTCCATGGGAGTTTTGCCATGGATCCCCCTCCGGCATGCCACAGTCCAGGTGTTAGTCCCCTTGAAACAACTTTTCCATCACTATTGTGGCCAGAAAGAGTCCCTGTGGGTTTTAAAATTTGCCTGCCTATTGAAGTCTATGGAGGTTCGCCCGGTTCGACCGTTCGCGAACATTTGCGGAAGTTCATGTTCGCCGTTTGTGAACGGAAAATTTTATATTTGTGACATCACTACGAGCACTTAAGCCCTGTAATTTCACCTTGCACATCGGGGTATTACATAAACCCCGCCGGCAGTTCATAAAGTGCCGTAAGTCGGATAAACTAGCGATGTCCAGAAATAAGAGTAAATACAAAATTCTGGAATCGCCAGTGACTTAAGGCACTTTAGAAACTGCCAGCGCCTAAGAAAAAAAACAAACCATAAAATCTCCCGTAAAAGTCTAACATGCCTCCCAAAAATAAACCTGACAGGTAAAAAACCCTATATCTGCCATCAAATCCACATCAGAACTAATAATATATAATAAATAATAAATATTCAACCCTAAACCGACAGCCCCACAATGCAATATGCCTAATTAAACTATTAACCCCTAATCTGCAATTCACCCACATCGCAATCTACCTAATAAAAGTATCAACCCCTAAATCTGCCAACCCCAACATTGCAAACTACCTATTAAAACTATTGACCCTGAATCCGCCAAACCCATACAACGCAATAATGCAAGTTAATCAATTAACTCCTAAACCACTAAAGCCCACAATGCAAATAACTAATCACTAAGCCCCCTAAACTAACACCCCCCAAATTAACCCCATTACATAAATTAAAATAAAACTAAATTACAATTAAAATAAAAACATAACATTACTTTAAAAATAAAAACTAAGTTTAAATTAAGCTAAAATTACAGAAAATAAAAAAGTCTAACATTACAGAAAATAAAAAACTAAAATTATAAAAAATAAAAAAATTGTACCTAATCACTATCGGCTAGATTTAGAGTTTTGTCGGTAAGGACCCGCGTAGCTAACGAATGCTTTTTTCTGGCCGCACCATAAAAATAACTCTGGTATTGAGAGTCCACAGAATGGCTGGGTTAGGCTCCAAAAAAAGGAGCGTAGAGCATTTTTAACGCCACTCCAACTCTCGATACCAGAGTTGCTTACGGACGCGGCCAGCCTCAAAAACGTGCTCGTGCACGATTCCCCCATAGGAAACAATGGGGCTATTTGAGCTGAAAAAAAACCTAACACCTGCAAAAAAGCCGCGTTCAGCTCCTAACGCAGCCCCATTGTTTGCTATGCGTAAACACTTCCTAAGTCTGCACCTAACACCCTAACATGTACCCCGAGTCTAAACACCCCAAACCTTACACTTATTAACCCCTAATCTGCCGCCCCCGCTATCGCTGACCCCTGCATATTTTTTTTAACCCCTAATCTGCCGCTCCGTAAACCGCTGCTACTTACATTATCCCTATGTACCCCTAATCTGCTGCCCCTAACACCGCCGACCCCTATATTATATTTATTAACCCCTAATCTGCCTCCCACAACGTCGCCTCCACCTGCCTACACTTATTAACCCCTAATCTGCAGAGCGGACCGCACCGCTACTATAATAAAGTTATTAACCCCTAATCCGCCTCACTAACCCTATAATAAATAGTATTAACCCCTAATCTGCCCTCCCTAACATCGCCGACACCTAACTTCAATTATTAAGCCCTAATCTGCCGACTGGAGCTCACCGCTATTCTAATAAATGTATTAACCCCTAAAGCTAAGTCTAACCCTAACACTAACACCCCCCTAAATTAAATATAATTTTAATCTAACTAAATAAATTAACTCTTATTAAATAAATTATTCCTATTTAAAGCTAAATACTTACCTGTAAAATAAACCCTAATATAGCTACAATATAAATTATAATTACATTGTAGCTATTTTAGGATTAATATTTATTTTACAGGCAACTTTGTAATTATTGTAACCAGGTACAATAGCTATTAAATAGTTAATATCTATTTAATAGTTACCTAGTTAAAATAATAACAAAATTACCTGTAAAATAAATCCTAACCTAAGTTACAATTAAACCTAACACTACACTATCAATACATTAATTAAATACAATATCTACAAATTACTACAATGAAATAAACTAACTAAAGTACAAAAAATAAAAAAGAACTAAGTTACAAAAAATAAAAAAATATTTACAAACATAAGAAAAATATTACAACAATTTTAAACTAATTACACCTACTCTAAGCCCCCTAATAAAATAACAAAGCCCCCCAAAATAAAAAATGCCCTACCCTATTCTAAATTACTAAAGTTAAAAGCTCTTTTACCTTACCAGCCCTGAACAGGGCCCTTTGCGGGGCATGCCCCAAGAAGTTCAGCTCTTTTGCCTGTAAAAAAAAACATACAATACCCCCCCCCAACATTACAACCCACCACCCACATACCCCTAATCTAACCCAAACCCCCCTTAAATAAACCTAACACTAAGCCCCTGAAGATCTTCCTACCTTGTCTTCACCATACCAGGTTCACCGATCGGTCCAGAAGAGCTCCTCCGATATCCTGATCCAAGCCCAAGCGGGGGGCTGAAGATGTCCATGATCCGGTAGAAGTCTTCATCCAACCGGGGCAGAAGAGGTCTTCCATCCGATTGAAGTCTTCATCCAAGCGGGGCAGAAGAGGTCTTCCATCCGATTGAAGTCTTCATCCAGACGGCATCTTCTATCGACATCCATCTGGAGCGGAGCGGCAGCATCCTGAAGACCTCCGACGCGGAATATCCATCCTGGCCGACGACTGAACGACGAATGACAGTTCCTTTAAATGACGTCATCCAAGATGGCGTCCCTCGAATTCTGATTGGCTGATAGGATTCTATCAGCCAATCGGAATTAAGGTAGGAATATTCTGATTGGCTGATGGAATCAGCCAATCAGAATCAAGTTCAATCCGATTGGCTGATCCGATCAGCCAATCAGATTGAGCTCGCATTCTATTGGCTGATCGGAACAGCCAATAGAATGCAAGCTCAATCTGATTGGCTGATCGGATCAGCCAATCGGATTGAACTTGATTCTGATTGGCTGATTCCATCAGCCAATCAGAATATTCCTACCTTAATTCCGATTGGCTGATAGAATCCTATCAGCCAATCAGAATTCGAGGGACGCCATCTTGGATGACGTCATTTAAAGGAACCGTCATTCGTCGTTCAGTCGTCGGCCAGGATGGATGTTCCGCGTCGGAGGTCTTCAGGATGCTGCCGCTCCGCTCTAGATGGATGTCGATAGAAGATGCCGCCTGGATAAAGACTTCAATTGGATGGAAGACCTCTTCTGCCCTGCTTGGATGAAGACTTCAATCGGATGGAAGACCTCTTCTGCCCCGCTTGGATGAAGACTTCTACCGGATCATGGACATCTTCAGCCCCCCGCTTGGGCTTGGATCAGGATATCGGAGGAGCTCTTCTGGACCGATCGGTGAACCTGGTATGGTGAAGACAAGGTAGGAAGATCTTCAGGGGCTTAGTGTTAGGTTTATTTAAGGGGGGTTTGGGTTAGATTAGGGGTATGTGGGTGGTGGGTTGTAATGTTGGGGGGGTATTGTATGTTTTTTTTTACAGGCAAAAGAGCTGAACTTCTTGGGGCATGCCACGCAAAGGGCCCTGTTCAGGGCTGGTAAGGTAAAAGAGCTTTTAACTTTAGTAATTTAGAATAGGGTAGGGCATTTTTTATTTTGGGGGGCTTTGTTATTTTATTAGGGGGCTTAGAGTAAGTGTAATTAGTTTCAAATTGTTGTAATATTTTTCTTATGTTTGTAAATATTTTTTTATTTTTTGTAACTTAGTTCTTTTTTATTTTTTGTACTTTAGTTAGTTTATTTCATTGTAGTAATTTGTAGATATTGTATTTAATTAATGTATTGATAGTGTAGTGTTAGGTTTAATTGTAACTTAGGTTAGGATTTATTTTACAGGTAATTTTGTTATTATTTTAACTAGGTAACTATTAAATAGATATTAACTATTTAATAGCTATTGTACCTGGTTAAAATAATTACAAAGTTGCCTGTAAAATAAATATTAATCCTAAAATAGCTACAATGTAATTATAATTTATATTGTAGCTATATTAGGGTTTATTTTACAGGTAAGTATTTAGCTTTAAATAGGAATAATTTATTTAATAAGAGTTAATTTATTTTGTTAGATTTAAATTATATTTAACTTAGGGGGGGTTAGGGTTAGGGTTAGACTTAGCTTTAGGGGTTAATACATTTATTAGAATAGCGGTGAGCTCCGGTCGGCAGATTAGGGGTTAATAATTGAAGTTAGGTGTCGGCGATGTTAGGGAGGGCAGATTAGGGGTTAATACTATTTAATATAGGGTTAGTGAGGCGGATTAGGGGTTAATAACTTTATTATAGTAGCAGTGCGGTCCGCTCGGCAGATTAGGGGTTAATAAGTGTAGGCAGGTGGAGGCGACGTTGAGAGGGGCAGATTAGGGGTTAATAAATATAATATAGGGGTCGGCGGTGTTAGGGGCAGCAGATTAGGGGTACATAGCTATAATGTAGGTGGCGGCGCTTTGCGGTCGGCAGATTAGGGGTTAATTATTGTAGGTAGCTGGCGGCGACGTTGTGGGGGGCAGATTGGGGGTTAATAAATATAATACAGGGGTCGGCGGTGTTAGGGTCAGCAGATTAGGGGTACATAAGTATAACGTAGGTGGCGGTCGGCAGATTAGGGGTTAAAAAATTTAATCGAGTGGCGGCGATGTCGGGGGACCTCGGTTTAGGGGTACATAGGTAGTTTATGGGTGTTAGTGTACTTTAGAGTACAGTAGTTAGGAGCTTTATAAACCGGCGTTAGCCCAGAAAGCTCTTAACTACTGACTTTTTTCTGCGGCTGGAGTTTTGTCGTTAGATTTCTAACGCTCACTTCAGACACGACTCTAAATACCGGAGTTAGAAAAATCCCATTGAAAAGATAGGATACAGAAAAATGACGTAAGGGGATCTGCGGTATGGAAAAGTCGCGGCTGAAAAGTGAGCGTTAGACCCTTTTTTGAGTGACTCCAAATACCGGAGGTAGCCTAAAACCAGCGTTAGGAGCCTCTAACGCTGGTTTTCACGGCTAACGCCAAACTCCAAATCTAGGCCTTAGAAAATAAAAAAGCCCCCTCCCCAAAAAAACACACCCTAATCTAATATTAAACTACCAATAGCCCTTAAAAGGGCTTTTTGTAGGACATTGCCCTAAGATAAACAGCTCTTTTCCTTAAAAAAATAATAAGCCCCCTCTAACAGTAAAAACCCCCACCCACTAAACCCTGCAAAATATAAAAACCTTACACTTAAAAAAACTAAACTACCCATTGCCCCTAAAGTGGCATTTGTATGTGCATTGCCCTTAAAAGGGCATTCAGCTCTTTTACTGCCCTTAAAAGGGCATTCATCTCTTTTAACAGTGCCCATAACCCTAATCTAGAAAAAGAATTAAAAAAAGCATAACTCTAACCCCCAAGCTGTGACCTCTTCTATCTTCATCCAGGACCACGGAACTGAAGACTGGTGACCACTGAGCCATGGTGCATGGAGGATCCTCTTCGTACGATCACCGCCCTACACTGAATAGTAAATTCAAGGTACACAATTAAAAATGGCATCCCTTGAATTCCTATTGGCTGATTTGATTCTTCAAATTCAAATCAGCCAATAGGATGAGAGCTACTGAAATCCTATTGGCTGTTCAAATCAGAAAATGTACTTTTCAGTGTACGGTGGCGATCGTACAAAGAGGATCCTCCACGCTCCATGGTTCTGTGGTTGCCGCTCTTCATTTCCGCGGTTGCCGGTCCTCAGTTCCGCGCTCCTGGATGAAAATAGAAGAGGTCACTGCTTGGAAGAAGACTTCACCACCGAACTTCAGGAACAGGTTGCCGTTTGGAAGAAGACTTTACCGCCGGACTTCAGGAACAGTGAGTACCTATCTGGGGGTTAGAGTTCATTGTTTGCTTTATTTTTTATTTTTTATATTAGGGTTGTGGGCACTCTTAAAAGAGCTGAATGCCCTTTTAAGGGCAGTAAAAGAGCTGAATGCACTTTAAAGGGCTATGCCCATACAACTGTCCCTTTAGGGGCAATGGGTAGTTTAGGTTTTTTTAGTGTTAGGTTTTATTATTTTTGGAGGTTTGGTGGATGGGGCTTTTACTGTTAGAGGGGGGGGGGGGACTTTTTTAAAGCTGTTTAATTTAGGTCAGTGCCCTACAAAAGGCCATTTTAAGGGCTATTGGTAGTTTAGTATTAGATTAGGGGTGTTTTTATTTTGAGGGGCTTTTTATTTTTATAGGGATTAGGTATATTTTTTTTATTTTTGATAATTTAGTTTTTTATTTTCTTTAATGTTAGACTTTTTTATTTTCTGTAATTTTAGCTTTATTTAAACTTATTTTTTTTTTAAATGTTATTTTTTTTTGTTTTAATTGTAATTTAGTTTTATTTTAATTTATGTAATGGGGTTGATTTAAGGGGTGTTAGGTTAGGGGGCTTAGTGATTAGTTATTTGCGTTGTGTGCTTTGGCGGTTTAGAGGTTAATAGATTTATTAGCATTATTGCGATGTGTGGGTTTGGGGGATTAGGTGTTAACAGTTTAATAGGTTTATTGCGTTGTGGGTTAATGACGGATTAGGGAATAATAGTTTTAATAGTAGTTTCAGATGGTGGGGTTGGCGGATTTAGGGGTTAAAACTTTTATTAGGTAGTCTGCGATGTGGGTCATTTGCGGATAAGGGGTAATAGTTTAATTAGGCATATTGCATTGTGAGGGGTTATCAGTTTAGGGGTTAATACTTTTATTATTATTTCCGATGTGGGTTAATGGCGGATTAGGGGTTAATATACTTTATTAGTTATTGCGGTTGATAGGTATAGATATTGCGCATGCATTAGGTGCTAGTTATTGTCAGGAGGTAGATAGATATTGTGCATGCACTAGGTGTTAGTTACTATTTTCAGGGATTTACGGTGCTCACATACTCAGTGCAAGGCTTGCTGCACCTGCCTATGTGTAGCGAGGTGAAAATGGAGAAAATGTCTCCATTTTTGCTGCGCAAGTCCTTGCCCTGAATATGTGATACCAATTTGCGATGCAGTTCTATGTTAGCTTATGGGAGAAAAAATAGCGGCCGACGGGTGAAATATACGCGCCGCATTTATATGCGGCACCGTGTATGTAATACCAAAATCGCATAAAAACCAGCGGCGCCGGCTTTTGTGGTGATGCCGCTTAGGTAATTGAGCTCCTTATTAAATTCAATTGTGCTTGAGGAAACACGATTACATTTATTTTGTAATACACGCACAAGTGAACAGGGTTGCAATATTGCAATAGCTTGCCCATGCCAACATAAAGCTTTATGTGACTAGTTTAAAATGTATGTTAATCCATTTGTTTAAACATTTGTGACTATTTAAAGTATGAATTAAATGTGCGTAAGTGAAATTAACAAAATATTCTTTATTCTCTATAATTATGACTTTTAGTGTATTTTATACTACAGATAACTCTGATAAAATATAGTACATAGTATTATAATATAAAGCAGCTGCAAAAAAAGCATATTAGAAAATTAACTGTAAAGCTCATTGTTAATTAAATCTTGGAAAAGTAAAGAAAAGGGTAAATGAATTGCTTATAAAGTAATTATCATTGAAGATAACTGATAACACAAAGTACTTTGGATACTGAAATGTCCATTTGTCGTTAATCGATTAAACCTTATAAAATAGAATTTAATTAAAAAAAAATAATATAATTTTAATTTAGAAACACCATATGCCAAACCATATTTTTAATTGTAAAACTTAAATTAGAAGTAGCAGCGCACAACTTTGGAGAAACAAAGGTACAAAATAGCAATAACAATGATGAAAGCTTGATGACATTATTCAAGTTCTAAAATGTACCATCTGGGACATCTTAAAATGTTAGCAACAAGTGCTCAATATGTAAATAAATTAAAGGGACAGTATACTCCAGAATTTTTATTGTTTAAAAAAATAGATAATCCCTTTATTACCCATTCCCCGGTTTGCATAGCCAGCAATGTTAAATTAATATACTTTTTACCTCTGTGATTAACTTGTACAGTATCTAAGCCTCTAAAGACTGCCCCCTTATTTCAGTTCTTTTGACAGAATTTCAATTTTAGCCAATCAGTGCCCTCTCATAAGTAACTCCACGGGCGTGAGCACAAATTTATCAATATGGCACATATCAGCTAACTCCCTCTAAATGTAAAAAAACTGTCAAATGCTTTGAGATAAGTGGTGTTCTTTTATGGTTTATACATTAGCATATGAGCATACCTAAGTTTAGCTTTGAACTGGGGATACCAAGTTAACAAAGCATATTTGATGATAAAAGTGAATTGGAAAGGTGTTTAAAATTACATTCCGTATCTGAATGTAGACTGTCCATTTAAAGGGAAACAAAATAGTGAGTGTATCTCTTTCTCTCTCTGGGCCTGATGATCAAAATCTCACTAGTATGTAGAGAAATCTTGCCAAATCTTTGGGGGCCATTTTTGAGCATTATTTTGCAATGTAGGTGTTTATCCTTCATATTCAGAACTCTGTATAGAGAGATAAACATCTCTAAGAAAAAAATGACTTTTTAAAAGTATTTGAGGGACAGTGTGGTACTGACGAGACATATTAAATAATCTTAAATATACATATATATATATATATATATATATATATATATATATATATATATATATATATATATATATATATATATATATATATTGGAAGCGTGAAACTTGCTAAGCAGATTATGGTCATATTGTTTGACTAAGATCACAATTTTATTTTAAAAGCATAGGTTATTTGTGCAGACTTTTTGTTTACAATAAAATTTGTATGTTGTTATTAATTTGTTTGCTTTGTGGATGAATAAATAGATAAATAGATAGATATGGTATTGTGGTCTGTAGCAGAAAATCAGATGATAACTAAGCTGAGGACTATTAAAATGTATCTGGGTAAGAAAAGAAAAAAAAACTGGTGACATATCATCAACAAAAAACAGGAATGTAGAGTTTAAAGGCATAGAAAGTTCAAAATATAAATGTGAATGGGGCATTCATATTTTAAGAAGCATTTTTGATAATGGAAGAATAATGTAAAAAAACTTCTTTTTAAGAATTATTATTAGTTTTCAAGATGCATACAAGCATATGCTTGGAGTTCTTTGTGCACCATCATTTAAACACTACACCTACTCAGAGAGTCAGCACAAATATTTGATGCAATACACATTACTGCCAGCATACACATTACTGCCAGCTCTATGAGATCCTGATATTCAAAATGTTGCTGGTATGGAGAGAAATCACACAAAATCTTTTGGATTTTATTTTAGACCTTGTATTATAATGTAGAAGTCTTTGTTTCACTTTAAAAATACTAAATTGCAACATAAACATTTAGCAAGATAAAGTTTGTGTTTCTAAAATTTTTAAAGTCCTCACTGTACGGACAAGAATTCTAAGAATGTCTTGCCTAAGTGACAAGGTTTTGAATATCAGGCTCCGAGCAGGCATGAAATATGAATCCTGATTCTCTACTCACATGTAGCATATTTGTGTATACTGCTGAAAAATAACAAAACTGTTAATAAAGGTATTTGTCTAATGTAAGTATATTGCAATGTAAGCTTCTATTTAAAATTTAAATCCACCCATTTCTATTTAAATGTTTACTTTTGTATCCCTTTAAGTTTGTATTTTTCTAGATTGTGGATGTTTGAGTGATCACAAAAAACAACATTGTTATCTACAATGACCTTTTTCAGTTAAAATCTTGTTCTCTTTTGTTTTTTATATATATTTATAACTTTAAATTTGAAAATGAAAATCAGTCAAAAGGAATGCAAGGATACCCCAATATAAATGTTGTACTTTACATTCAAAATTCAGTGTGCAGGGGGTAGCCGCATGAAGAGGACGTCGATAAAGAAAGATATGAAAATATGAAGAAAATAAGATGGATGGAGTTATAAGACCACCACCAGGATAAAGATGGACTACCACTGCCAGGATGAAGATTGACTGCTATATCCAGGATTGAAAATGAGCCGGATTCAAGTTTAATGAGTACCATCTCAGGGTTTAGTTATAGGACTGGTGTTCTTTGTTTTGTTTGTCTTTTAGAATATTTTTTTTTCTTTTTTTTCTTTGTGTGCAGCAAAAGAGCTAAATGCCCAACCAAATGCCCTAAGGAAATTTTTTTAGAGGGGGGGTCCTTGTATTGTACACTAGGCCAGTATTATTTTTTTGTGTGACATTTTTGGTAATTTGGTAAAATGGAGTTTTTTTTCTAATGGTAGATTTTTTCCTGTAATGTTAGTTTTTTTATGTAATGTAAGGTTTTTTTCAAGTGTTATGTTATTTTGTTTCAGATAATGTTAGTATTTTTGTTAGTAACTTGGGGGTGGTTAGCTGGTTAGGGGATTTAAATATTAGTGTTTATTTTCAATGGTGGTAGTGGCAGTTTAGGGGTTAACAGTGTAGAGGGATATTTTTAGATGGTGTTTGTAGAGGTTTAGGGGGTTAATAGTGTAGTGGGACATTTTGAAATGGGGCTCTGGCAGTTTATGGGTTAATAGTGTATAGGGGTGTTTTGCAATGTGGGGTGTGGTAGTTTAGGGGTTAATAGTGTAGCAGAGTTCTTTGCGGTGGGCTATGTGGAGGTTTAGGGGTTAATAGTAGAGAGGCGTTGTTTGCAATGTAGGGGTGTGGCAATGTAGGGGTTAATAATGTAGCTTAGTGCAAGGATTTCCTCCAGCCAAACTCTTTATGCAAACTTTCAGGTCGCATAAAAAGTTTGAGCATACATGTGATTGTGTTTGAGCGATCACATTTATTTTCAACTTGTAATATGAGTAGACATTGCTGCTCAATGCTGCTAATAGAAAATATGGGGAGTTTAAATAACCACAAAATTGCATAAACAAATTTGTAAAAATTTAAACAGTGCACCACTTGTAATATGTATTTCAATGTAAAAAACACAGAGATCTTGTGTTTTTGTGGAAACTCCTCGTGCTAACGATATCTCGTGATCGCGTGTAAGCTCCTCGCACCAATGATATTGCTCCACTCTAATAATGTTAAAAAACAAAAATCCCCTTATTCATTCATTCACTTAAAATCATTTATATATAATCCATTGCCTATTAGGGTAAAATGTATAAATGTTTTATTTGTTCAATATAATAGATAAGAAAGGTTATAATATATTTTTTAAAATTTTCCTTACAAATTCATATTGAAGATGACAGGCAATATGAAAATTAGTCTCATAAATAAGAATTATGATTATACAGTGCTCTAACTGAATTCATATATATATATATATATATATATAGAGAGAGAGAGAGATAGATAGATAGATAGATAGATAGATAGATAGATAGATATACTGTATATATTTACTAGTATGTAAACTCTCATACTATTATGCAGTATAAACCAGATTACAAGCAGAGCAGTATTTAATGCTCCCACTTGCACGCTAACTCCGCTAGAAGTAAGCTGTCTTGCCTGCGTCGGGTAGCACTCATATTTCAAATTGAAAGTAAACTGTTTCTGCACGCTAACCTGATGTGCGCAAAAATCTGAACTTAGGATATTGCACACGCGTTAACGTATTTCCCCAAGTCAATAGAGCAAAAAAGTGGGGGAAAACCCATATTTGCGTGCAAACCCTATTGCATATTCTCAAGTGCGCTAACCTGACATGAAAATATAAATATTTCACATTCCAATGTTCTTCACATAGCAGAATATGTGTTATTTATTCATAAATACATATTTCTGCATATATCTGATGGTATTTTTACAAATATATATTTATATATATATGATTATATATAGGTATAGAAATATATAGGAATATAAATCTATCCATGTGCAGAACATTGTAATGTGAAATATTTACAGTTAAAACTCAGTATAACACTTTATTAAATATCAATATTGCATAAATATGATTTTTCATGTTTTCATTTACTTAACTGCAAAAGGCTCTAATGCACTTATATATATGCCCATATGTGTGTACGTATGTATTTATGTGTTTAAATGTGTATGTGTATATAGATAGATATGTAACATAGAAGACTCAGGCACATTCCGGGTAAAAGTGCAAAAAAAGGAGCTTTATTATACAGATATAAAAGCAGGCAATAGCATAGTCCAATGTATCAACACTGACACAGCTATAAGTACTATCATACAGTGAATAAGGACTGCTGGAATCCTGTGGCAGACATGTTTCGTGCTAGGATAGCACTTGTTCACTGCTTACCTAAGCAGTGAACAAGTGCTATCCTAGCACGAAACATGTCTGCCACAGGATTCCAGCAGTCCTTATTCACTGTATGATAGTACTTATAGCTGTGTCAGTGTTGATACATTGGACTATGCTATTGCCTGCTTTTATATCTGTATAATAAAGCTCCTTTTTTTGCACTTTTACCCGGAATGTGCCTGAGTCTTCTATGTTACATATACAATTATTGGCACTGAAGGACGAGCAGTGCTTTCTCAGTAGCACATCCGGGATATCAGAGTGACGTCATCCCCCCCTTGGAGCTCCATAGTGCCGTATCAGCGTGTGTGGAGGGTAAGGCAGAGCGCGACGCTGCAAACTGTGTGGAGTATATAGATAGATAGATAAATAGACATGTACATGTATGTATCTCACTGTTATATCTTTGAGCCCTTATACATTTTTTTTGCAATATTTTTTTTTGTAATTTGTATCATATAGTTTTATTATTAGTGTGACTGTACTTTTAAATGTATTTTTTTTGTTTTGTTTTGTTTTGTTTTGAGAAACAGTTAACCAGAGCTCTGAGGATGCGCTATCACGACAATCGTTAACTTCAGTTGCGCTCAAGTGATCACGTTTACTTTCGTGAGTGAAAAACCCGATGCCTGCAAATAGCCATGATAAACCCCTTTTCACTTGTGCTTAACTTGGCAAACACGATTTCTCTTTTTGATTTACCGTTTTTTTTTGTGTTTTTTTTTTATTGAGGATATGCATTACAAATACTCAAATTATTAAGTGCAATACAGATACACTGTATACATGTTAACTCAAATACAATATTATATGACATAATGACTTTGCCTCTATAAAGATTAAAAAAATAATCAAAATTAGTGATGTCCCGAACTGTTCGCCCGCGAACGGTTCACAGCGAACATAGGTTGTTCGCGTTCGCGTTTGTGGGCGAACACATGGCGATGTTCGATCCGCCCCTATGTGTCATCATTGTGGAAACTTTGACCCTTTATGTCACAGCCGCCTGACACATTAGAGCCAATCAACATCAGACACTCCCTCACAGACACTCCCAGCTACTCGGAATCCGCCATTTTAGACTCATAACGACCTTGCTTTTTTAATGAGAGGACGTGTTGTGTTTTTGCTCCTGACATTAATAGGAAAAACATAGCTAGGCTAGTGTATTTACAGTCCAGAAGGACTCCACTCATCTCTGCTGCAAGCACAGCACCCCAAAAAGCCCTTTTTAGGGCTTTATTTCATGCCGTTTTTTTTTTTTTTTTTTTTATTAGCATTTGCCTGGCTTTCAGCTGTGTGTTTAAGGCTCACAGCATATGCTGTGACTACTGCCACCACTGATATCTCCCTAACAACATTAGTTTAAATTTAACTAACCCAAAAATATAATTATTTTTCTAGTGTAATTTTTTTTCATTTTCTATCAGGCCAGTGTCACACAGCATATACTCTGGTTCATTGCTCTGTGCCAGCCAGCAGCCAGCAGTGTTAATATCCGTTTATAACATTATTTTTAATTTAAAAAAAAACACAAAAAAATATTTTTCTAGTGTAATCTAATTACATTTACTATCATGCCTGTGTCTGTCAGGCTCAGTCAGCATTAATATACCTCTTTTTTTTCAGTCTTTTGGTTAATTGGTCTGTGCCAGGCAGCCACCCAGCACTCATATCTATTTTTCTTTCACCTTAATTTTAATATAAAAAAAAAAGTTTAAATTTGTTTGCTAGTGTAATCAAATCTAATTTTCTATCCGGCCTGTGTGTTTTGCTGACATAGAGAGCCTACTGTGTTTACTTGCTGCCCTCCTTAGTCTATGAGCCACGACTCATATGTGTTTAACCTTTTTTTAATTTCCCCCCCAAAAAAATAATTTCAATAATTTTTCTAGTGTAATCTAATAGTATTTTCTATCAGGCGTGTGTGTATTCGACATACATAGCCTACTGTTTTTAATAGCTGCCCTTCCAAGGCTATCAGCCACGACTCATATGTATGTGCTTAACCTTTTTCTTAAAATTTCCAAAAAAAAAGTCTTTAAATCATTATGCTAGTGTAATCTAATTGTATTTTCTATCAGGCCTGTGTCTAACTGTCTATCTGACTTACACAGCATACTGTTGTTATAATTGCTGCCCTACGTAGCAGCCAGCCAGTGCGACCACTCATAGAGTCATATGTGCATTGCACTTCTTAACATAATTTTAATATTAAAATCTAAAATTTTAAAATATTTTGCTAGTGTAATGTAACTTAATTTTCTATCAGTCCTGTGTTTTTGTCACTTACACAGCATACTGTGTTAAATTACTGCCCTACCTACCATCAACAACTCATATCTGCCAGCCTGTCTGCCAGGCCCAAGTAGCCAATTAGTGGCACCAATCACAATTCTTGTAACAGCAATAAAAAAAAAAAACATAATTTTTTGGACTGCAAATATTCAGTCTCCTAGGGCCATTGAATTTCATTTACCCCCTGCCTGCCACTGCCAGCCTTTTGTGCCAGGCCGTCTAGCCAACTATTTACACCAATCATAATTGTTGTCACAGTCAGACAGTATAGTTATTAATTTAAATAAAAAAAAAATTTGTGTTGATCTTAACCCTCAGTTTGCTCGTGCCTTTGAATTGCACTTTTCTACAGCCTTCCAAGCCTGTGTGCCAGGCCTACTTAAAAAATATTTGCACCAATCATATTTGTTGTGACAGTATTCTAATAATGAAAAATTAAATTTTTTGGTAATAGTTGCTGTGATTTGAATCGTCAGTTTGCTGGTGCCATTGAAACGCACTTTCCTCCTGCCTTGTAGCCTGCTGTGAGCCAGGCCCCCACCTAGCCAATTGTTGTCAGCAATCATATTTCTGTTAACAGTATTGCAAAAATTGTCAATCATCACTGTTTAGACTGTCAGTAATCAGTCTCCTAGTGTCCTTGAATTGCATCTAACTCCTGCCTGCCATCCTTTTGTGCCAGGCCGTCTTGCCAACTATTTACACCAATCCTAATTTTTTGTCACAGTATAGTTACTAATTAATATTAAAAAAATCTTTATTGGGGGCGGAGTCTAGCAGGGCTCTGAGATGGTCGCACTTCTCTTGTGCTCCGTGCAACTGGATTGAAAAATATGTTTTAACCCTAGAATACAACCCTAACAGAATACTACCTTTGAGCCCTAAAAATGTGTGGAGTTCAGAAGAGCTTTGTGAAGTCTGGAGACTCACCCTGATATAAGCAAAAAGTCACTAAGGAGCAGAGAAGCGTTAATGGGCGCCATCTTATCTAGGCCGCATATACGCACAACTTTTGTTCGCTTACAGGTTACCGTCATAGGTACCAGCATTATGGAGAAGAGAGTATTTCCTCCTATTAGTAACATGGGACAATTACTTTATGCGCTACATGTACGTCTAGCCTTCTGAGAGATTGTTCTGGGGCAGGCTGGATTGCTGAGACCGGTGAGAGCAAATTTTCACTACCACCCGGCAATAGGGCAACCTAAGAGTGGACTCTGCCCGGCGGTCACTTTACCTCTACTGCTCACAGCGGCATCCCTAACATGGATACACAGATACCCTATGATGTCATTGGATCCTGGCTCGCTTGGCTGGAAAAGAAAATGTCTGAGCAGTTCGCTGATCTTGCTCAGTCTCTACGGGAGGCAGTCACAGGATCTATCAGCGACACCACAGCACAAGATACTATGAGGAGCCCGCAGCCTGACATCCTACCTGCCTCTCCCACGATGCTCCCCACCTCAAGCATGCCCAGGTGATTGAGATCCCAATCTTGGGAACATGTGAGCGGCGCAGGGACAAGATCACCTTAACATATGCAGGTCAAAAAGCTCCGGACCCACTCTTGTTTCCTAACCTCAATGTGAACTTCCTGCTCCACTATCAGGTGTACAGCTGGGGCGCTGATCTGCAGGCTCTCTCTTACCTTCTTTGGCTGATAGCCTCTACAAAGCCTCAGGGACTCCGACAGCCAGCCGACGATCTTGTCTATTCTGTTCTCTGGTCCCCACGGATTGGTATCGGGTGAGGCGAGGAGGGTTTGTATTTCTGTGCCCGGAGCTGTGTCTGGGAACTCCCACATGGGACACGAGGCTAACTTGCTCGCACAAGAAATACGAGTATGGAAAGTTGAGAGGGTCTTGCTCTCCACGTTAATCCTACACAGATTGGGCATAGGTTGATCATTTTGCCTCTCATGGAGATATGCAGGGTGCATGGTTTTTCGGCACGCAGCGAGTCTTCCCCACAAGCTTATGGAGTTTACTATGACGGTAAAATATGCCTTCAGAGACACATAGACACTTGTTTTTTCCCGGAATCTGTTATTACCCCATTCCTCAGGACTCTAACTAGAAATATTACAGACAGTGGCTGTTGAGTTATTGAATGGGCCTTTTCAGCCATTGACGCAGTCACTCCTCGCTATTATGCAGATTCCATGGTTCCCCATGGTTTATATGAGCTTAATATGTATATGCAAATAATCTCTAATATAATGAATACACGACTGGTCTAGCGCAGGATTAGCTTCAGATCTTATGCTATCCCAATAGGAAATTTTAACAAGCACTGCTTATATTGCCTTAACTATATGGCTAGCATAACGGTTCTCTCTGTATTGCTTATAGTATGTATTTTGTGCTTCAGGATGACTTTATGTGCTTGATTTAACACTGTTTATGGAAAATGTTAACACTATAAGTGAGACTCTTATTCATTTTTGTGCTGCTGTTACTGCTATACTTAATATACCACAAACTATAACATGATGTTTATCCGGTATGCTGGAGGGTTTTGCAGCCACCCATATTCTCTCAACCTTACTCCGTCAGCTGAAGAGTCACCGCTAATTCATAGCTATATTATGTACACATAGCCCATTTTAGACAGTAACCCTGCTAGGTATGTGACCTGGATTATGCAAATATTGGCACTATGTCCTGCTGAAATTTGTTAAAGTCTTAACATTTGCTCACCATCCAAGTTAAAATTAAAAGTAAGGGTTGCCTACACTGCTTACACTACTTCATAGGAACACTAAGTTATATTCTCACCTTAGCTAATTTTAGGCCAGATTAGATATACACTTGTCCCTTTCCATTTGCATAAAGTTTCCTATAGTAAAACTAAATTCTATCTCTTCACATATTTAAAGGCAGAGATGTGTTTATGTTGTCATATCTGGATGTATCCATAGCTCATAACAACAACTCAGACATGGGTATATACCTCATTTAATTGCTTACTACACCTCATTATATTCATGCTTACTAAATAGGTCCCAGTAGTATGATATTATATTACTTTTATGCCTGAGGCCTAGAACTGTTAAGAAAATAGTGTAGCGGAGCTTTGTTATATATGTGCCAAGTCCTTTCTCTCAACTAGTTGATTTTCCTGAGTGAATCCCATCAGTCTCAAAATAATTGGCCTAATATAATACTCACTTTGTGCGATTACAACTAATTCTACTAAGATCTAACTCAGAGTAGCTTGTGCATAGTGCTATATTGCTGCATTTAGTACTATTATCTACTACTTATAAAGAAATCCTATAAACTACCTTACTTCCTTGCAAGTTCTTAGTCGCTACTTTAAAAACCGGACTAGCTGTTCCATTTTGTTTACATCCTAAATGTTTTCCTCTTTAGATGTGTTTGAGGTGCTGTTTGAAAAAGTTAATTGTTCTGTAATTATATGTTTTACTTAGATATATAGAAAATATGTCTCCTCATGCTATTTTTCTCTGCCCATGCTATACTTGTGGGAATTGCCTATTATACGATGTACATATCAGGACGCCAGAAAAATCTTTTATTGGCTCTCTCATTCTAGACCAAATATTACAAAGTGTGGTCTCACTAATGCTTCTATGTGGCAACGCATTAAGTTTATTAGTTAAATGTTTTTAGCCTAACCTAACATGACTCAATGCTATCTTAAAATGCCTCAACTAACTCTCTCCATTCTTAATTATGTGTAGTAGTTAGGGCTCAGTTAATAAGGAGAAGTAGGGGCTGCTTATAGTATATATGTTATATGAGACTGCTAATTGCTCTAGGTAAGATTTATGGTATGAAATTTTTATTGTTTGGGTTTGTTTAACCAGGCTTACCTATAGTTCACTAATAGTGTATATACTCATAGAGGTAAGCATACCCTCTAAACATGTTGTAAACATTAATAGCATCTATTTAGTCCAAGTTATGTTAACCAGTTATAACAGGAAGATTAGGCCTCCCTTGATTAGACATACCTCTATTTATTGCAATAAGGTTGTCTTTTACCTATGATTATAAAGCATCATACCTTTCGTATAATTCTAAAATACTCCCAAATATTGCCCCGAAGTGGTAAACTTTGAACTACCTTGATCGTCTGGTCCCATATATAGACCTCTTGGGACACTTGGCGTATATTTTGTATTAATCGCTTTACTGGAGGGGAGAACTCTAATATCCACAATAGCCTGAAATAAATCCATGTTCAGTTTATTGCTTATAAGTTAACCCAGCATGCTGTATTATGTCCTGCTAGTCTCTATATTTATGGCTCTGTCCCCCCCACCCCTTTCCCTATGCGTATAGCGGTGCTTACCCGCTAAATATCCCCCACCCCCCTATTAATCTCGGCCCAAGAGTGGCTGATATCTATGTTGACCCTCCACAGACTGATATTTTGGTCTTAGGTAAAATACTATTAGAATGTGGAGCTCATACGCTGATAATATATTATAAAATGAAGTTTTATTTAATCTCGCCCAAGATACTGTCTATCTTCAAAACCAGATTTCAAAATGTATTTTCTCTTGCTATATATGCCTATTGCTTTCTCAACAATGCCTATGTATAGACAATGTATTAATCTCTTTGTTGTAACTTTGGCCTGTGGGCGAGTTCTTGTTGTTGTGATGATATGTGTCTTAACTTCAATAAAAAAATAATTAAAAAAAAATAAATAAAAAATCTTTATTGTTGATGATCTTAATCCTCAGTTTGCTCGTGCCTTTGAATTCAGTTTTCTACAGCCTTCCAAGCCTGTGTGCCAGGCCTACTTAAAAAATATTTACACCAATCATATTTGTTGTGACAGTATTCTAATAAATAAAAATTAAAATTTTTGGTAATAGTTGCTGTGATTTGAATCGTCAGTTTGCTGGTGCCATTGAAACGCACTTTCCTCCTGCCTTGCAGCCTGCTGTGAGCCAGGCCCCCACCTAGCCAATTGTTGTCAGCAATCATATTTCTGTTAACAGTATTGCAAAAATTGTCAATCATCACTGTTTAGACTGTCAGTAATCAGTCTCCTAGTGTCCTTGAATTGCATCTCCCTCCTGCCTGCCATCCTTTTGTGCCAGGCCGTCTTGCCAACTATTTACACCAATCCTAATTTTTTGTCACAGTATAGTTACTAATTAAAATTAAAAAAATCTTTATTGTTGATGATCTTAACCCTCAGTTTGCTCGTGCCTTTGAATTGCACTTTTCTACAGCCTTCCAAGCCTGTGTGCCAGGCCTACTTAAAAAAATATTTACACCAATCATATTTGTTGTGACAGTATTCTAATAATTAAAAATTAAAAGTTTTGTTAATAGTTGCTGTGATTTGAATCGTCAGTTTGCTGGTGCCAATGAAACGCACTTTCCTCCTGCCTTGCAGCCTCCTCTGAGCCAGGCCCCCACCTAGCCAATTGTTGTCAGCAATCATATTTCTGTTAACAGTATTGCAAAAATTGTCAATCATCACTGTTTAGACTGTCAGTAATCAGTCTCATAGTGTCCTTGAATTGCATCTCCCTCCTGCCTGCCATCCTTTTGTGCCAGGCCGTCTTGCCAACTATTTACACCAATTCTAATTTTTTGTCACAGTATAGTTACTAATTATAATTAAAAAAATCTTTATTGTTGATGATCTTAACCCTCAGTTTGCTCGTGCCTTTGAATTCAGTTTTCTACAGCCTTCCAAGCCTGTGTGCCAGGCCTACTTAAAAAATATTTACACCAATCATATTTGTTGTGACAGTATTCTAATAAATAAAAATTAAAATTTTTGGTAATAGTTGCTGTGATTTGAATCTTCAGTTTGCTGGTGCCATTGAAATGCACTTTCCTCCTGCCTTGCAGCCTGCTGTGAGCCAGGCCCCCACCTAGCCAATTGTTGTCAGCAATCATATTTCTGTTAACAGTATTGCAAAAATTGTCAATCATCACTGTTTAGACTGTCAGTAATCAGTCTCCTAGTGTCCTTGAATTGCATCTCCCTCCTGCCTGCCATCCTTTTGTGCCAGGCCGTCTTGCCAACTATTTACACCAATCCTAATTTTTTGTCACAGTATAGTTACTAATTACAATTAAAAAAATCTTTATTGTTGATGATCTTAACCCTCAGTTTGCTCGTGCCTTTGAATTGCACTTTTCTACAGCCTTCCAAGCCTGTGTGCCAGGCCTACTTAAAAAAATATTTACACCAATCATATTTGTTGTGACAGTATTCTAATAATTAAAAATTAAAAGTTTTGTTAATAGTTGCTGTGATTTGAATCGTCAGTTTGCTGGTGCCAATGAAACGCACTTTCCTCCTGCCTTGCAGCCTGCTCTGAGCCAGGCCCCCACCTAGCCAATTGTTGTCAGCAATCATATTTCTGTTAACAGTATTGCAAAAATTGTCAATCATCACTGTTTAGACTGTCAGTAATCAGTCTCATAGTGTCCTTGAATTGCATCTCCCTCCTGCCTGCCATCCTTTTGTGCCAGGCCGTCTTGCCAACTATTTACACCAATCCTAATTTTTTGTCACAGTATAGTTACTAATTATAATTAAAAAAATCTTTATTGTTGATGATCTTAACCCTCAGTTTGCTCGTGCCTTTGAATTCAGTTTTCTACAGCCTTCCAAGCCTGTGTGCCAGGCCTACTTAAAAAATATTTACACCAATCATATTTGTTGTGACAGTATTCTAATAATTAAAAATTAAAATTTTTGGTAATAGTTGCTGTGATTTGAATCGTCAGTTTGCTGGTGCCATTGAAACGCACTTTCCTCCTGCCTTGCAGCCTGCTGTGAGCCAGGCCCCCACCTAGCCAATTGTTGTCAGCAATCATATTTCTGTTAACAGTATTGCAAAAATTGTCAATCATCACTGTTTAGACTGTCAGTAATCAGTCTCCTAGTGTCCTTGAATTGCATCTCCCTCCTGCCTGCCATCCTTTTGTGCGAGGCCGTCTTGCCAACTATTTACACCAATCCTAATTTTTTGTCACAGTATAGTTACTAATTAAAATTAAAAAAATCTTTATTGTTGATGATCTTAACCCTCAGTTTGCTCGTGCCTTTGAATTGCACTTTTCTACAGCCTTCCAAGCCTGTGTGCCAGGCCTACTTAAAAAATATTTACACCAATCATATTTGTTGTGACAGTATTCTAATAATTAAAAATTAAAATTTTTGGTAATAGTTGCTGTGATTTCAATCGTCAGTTTGCTGGTGCCATTGAAACGCACTTTCCTCCTGCCTTGCAGCCTGCTGTGAGCCAGACCCCCACCTAGCCAATTGTTGTCAGCAATCATATTTCTGTTAACAGTATTGCAAAAATTGTCAATCATCACTATTTAGACTGTCAGTAATCAGTCTCCTAGTGTCCTTGAATTGCATCTCCCTCCTGCCTGCCACCCTTTTGTGCCAGGCCGTCTTGCCAGCTATTTACACCAATCCTAATTTTTTGTCACAGTATAGTTACTAATTAAAATTAAAAAAATCTTTATTGTTGATGATCTTAACCCTCAGTTTGCTCGTGCCTTTGAATTGCACTTTTCTACAGCCTTCCAAGCCTGTGTGCCAGGCCTACTTAAAAAATATTTACACCAATCATATTTGTTGTGACAGTATTCTAATAATTAAAAATTAAAAGTTTTGGTAATAGTTGCTGTGATTTGAAACCTCAGTTTGCTGGTGCCATTGAATAGCACTTTCCTCCTGCCTTGCAGCCTGCTGTGAGCCAGGCCCACCTAGCCAATTGTTGTCAGCAATCATATTTCTTTTAACAGTATTGCAAAAATTGTCAATCATCACTGTTTTGACTGTCATTAATCAGTCTCCTAGTGTCCTTGAATTGCATCTCCCTCCTGCCTGCCATCCTTTTGTGCCAGGCCGTCTTGCCAACTATTTACACCAATCCTAATTGTTGTCACAGTATAGTTACTAATTTAAATAAAAAAAATCTTGATAGTTGATCTTAATCCTCATTTTGCTTGTGCCATTGAATTGCACTTTTCTACTGCCTGCCAGCCTGTGTGCCAGGCCCAACTATCCAATTAGTGCTAGCAATCATATTTCTTTTAACAGTATTGCAAAATTTGTCAATCAACACTGTTTTGACTGTCAATCTGCAGTCTACTAGTGCCCTTGAATTGCCTTTTCCTCCTGCCTGCCTGCCTGCCTGTGTGCCAGTCCCAACTAGCCAATTAGTGCCACCACTCATATTTATTGTAACAGGATTGGAATTTTTGTTAATCATAACTGTTTTGACTGTGATTCTCCAGTCTCCTAGTGCCATTGAATTGCAGTTTCCTTTCTCCCAGCATGTGTGCCAGACAGGCTCATTTGCCAAATAGTGCCAAACAATCATATTTGTTGCCACAGTACTAGTAATATTTAAAAAAATTAACAATTTGTGATTTTTAAAACATCTGTCTTTTTTGTTGTTGTCAGTCTCACAGCGTATACTGTGCCCACTTTCACAGTGCCACCACTCAATTGGTGTAATAGTATTGTTAGTGTCCATTTAAAAAAAAATGACAGGCAGAGGCAGGCCACCCCACAGGTTCCGTGGTCGTGGTCGTGGTGCTGTGATTCCTTTAGACCCTACAAATATGCACATTGTTCAGACGCCGGGTGCCAGGGGGGATGCAAAAACTTCTGAGGAGGACCTAGTTGAATGGCTAACACAGGAAACCCAATCTTCTTCAGCTTCCGCTGCTAGTCCTCCTAACCTTGACGCACCATCTAAGTCCAGCTGTGCTTTGGGCAGGTCTCAAGTGACCAGTGACACTCCGCCGCCTGTCGCCACCACCAACACTAGCACCACAGCCGCTTCACTTGATCTGTCACAGGAGTTATTGACACATCATTTTGAAGAAATGAGTGATGCGCAACCATCATTGACAGAGGATGTATATAATAGTGATCAGTCTCAGTCAGGCAGCATTACCGACATGGAGGTACGGTGTGATGATGATGGTGATGTTGTACCCGCTGCTGCTTCCTTTCTTGATGTTTCAGATACAAGTGAAGCGGTTGATGATGATGTGTCGGTGGATGTCACGTGGGTGCCTGCTAGAAGAGAAGAAGAAGAGGGGGAAGTTCAGATGGGGAGACAGAGAGGAGGAGGAGGAGACGATTTGGAAGCACGGGGAGGTCATCTCAAGGAGCTAGTGGCACAGTAAGACAGCATGCATCGTCACCAGGGGTCAGCCAGACAGCCCGCCGACGCCCATCAACGCATGCTGTTGCCACCACCAGAATGCCGTCATCGCAGAGCTCAGCAGTGTGGCATTTTTTTTGTGTGTCTGCCTCTGACAACAGCGATGCCATTTTCAACCTGTGCCAAAAGAAACTGAGTCGTGGGAAGTCCAACAGCCACCTAGGTACAACTGCTTTGCGAAGGCACATGGTCTCCCATCACAAAGGCCGATGGGAAGAACACATGAGTAGAAGCAGCACACAAAGTGAAAGCCGCCCTCCTCCTCCTGCTCCAGCATCTTCAGCCACGTCAACCAGTGCTGTCCTCCTTGCCCCCTCTCAACCATCCTCCACTCAGTCTCTCTTACGTAGCAGTTCCTGGTCATCTGCCCACAGTCAGGTGTCTGTCAATGACATGTTTGCGCGTAAGAAGCCAATTTCTCAAAGTCACCCCCTTGCCCGGCGTCTGACAGCTGGCTTGTCTGAACTCTTAGCCCGCCAGCTTTTACCATACAAGCTGGTGGAGTCTGATGCTTTCAAAAAATTTGTATCTATTGGGACACCGCAGTGGAAGGTACCTGGCAGAAATTTCTTTTCACAAAAGGCAATCCCAAACCTGTACTCTGTTGTGAGAAAGGAAGTTATGGCATGTCTGGCACACAGCGTTGGGGCAAGGGTCCATATGACCATGGATAGCTGGTCTGCAAAGCTTGGTCAGGGCAGGTATATCACCTACACTGCACATTGGGTAAACCTGCTGACTTCTGACAAGCATGGAATGCGTGGCTCTGCAGAAGAGTTGGTGACACCGCCACGACTTGCAGGCAGGCCTGCTGCTACCTCCTCTACTCCTCCTACTCCATCCTCTTCCATAACCTCTTCCTCGGCTGAGTCCTCTTCAACTTCTGCGTCTTGCTCCACATCTATGGCACCCCCCCAGCTCCCCAGGTACTATGCTACATCCCGGGTACGGCAGTGTCACGCCGTCTTGGGGTTGACTTGCCTGAAAGCGGAGAGTCACACCGCACCAGCACTCCTGACCGCCCTGAACGCACAAGTGGATCAGTGGCTGACTCCGCACCAACTGGAGATTGGCAAGGTTGTTTCTGACAATGGAAGTAATTTGGTGGCGGCATTGAAATTGGGCAAGTTGACACATGTGCCGTGCATGGCACATGTGTGTAATCTGATTGTACAACGATTTGTCCATAAGTTCCCAGGCTTACAGGACATCCTGAAGCAGGCCAGGAAGGTGTGTGGCCATTTCAGGCGTTCCTACACGGCCATGGCGCACTTGTCTGATATCCAGCGTCGAAACAACCTGCCAGTGAGGCGCTTGATTTGCGACAGCCCGACGCGGTGGAATTCAACACTCCTAATGTTTGACCGCCTGCTCCAACAAGAAAAAGCTGTTAATGAGTATTTGTATGACCGGGGTGCTAGGACAGCCTCTGGGGAGCTGGGGATATTTTTGCCAAATTACTGGACGCTCATGCGCAATGCCTGTAGGCTCATGCGTCCTTTTGAGGAGGTGACAAACCTTGTCAGTCGCACCGAAGGCACCATCAGCGACATCATACCATTTGTTTTCTTCCTGGAGCGTGCCCTGCGAAGAGTGCTGGATCAGGCAGTAGATGAGCGTGAAGAGGAAGAGTTGTGGTGTCCATCACCCCCACAAACAGCCGAATCAGTATTGCTTGCTGGACCTGCGGCAACGCAGGAAGAGGATTGTGAGGAAGAGGAGTCAGAGGAGGAATGTGGCTTTGGGGAGGATGAGGAGGAGGAAGACCGAGCACAACAGTCATCCCAGGGTGCTAGTTGTTGTCACCTCTCTGGTACCCGTGGTGTTGTACGTGGCTGGGGGGAAGAAGATACCATCAGTGAGATCAGTGAGGAGGAGGAACGCGACATGATTAGCTCAGCATCCAACCTTGTTCAAATGGGTTCTTTCATGCTGTAGTGCCTGTTGAGGGACCCTCGTATAAAAAAGCTGAAGGAGAACGACCTGTACTGGGTGTCCACGCTCCTCGACCCCCGGTATAAGAATAAAGTGCCTGAAATGTTACCAAATTCCCGCAAGTCGGAAAGGATGGAGCATTTTCATAATAAATTAAAAACTATGCTTTATACAGCGTATAAGGGTGATATCACAGCACCACGGGAATGTAACAGGGGAAGAGATGAAATTAATCCTCCTCCTCCCACGACCACGGCGGCAAGGACCGGGCTCTTTCCTGACGTCTTGTTGATGGAGGACATGCGTACCTTTTTAACTCCCATGCACCATCAGAGCCTTTCGGGATCCAGTCTTAGAGAAAGACTCAACTGACAGGTAGCAGACTACCTAGCTTTAACTGCGGATCTTGACACTCTCAGGAGCGATGGACACCTTGACTACTGGGTGTGCAGGCTGGACTTGTGGCCTGAGCTATCCCAATTTGCAATGGAACTTCTGGCCTGCCCCGCTTCAAGTGTCCTGTCCGAAAGGACTTTTAGTGCAGAAGGAGGTTTTGTCACTGAGAAGAGAAGTCGCCTATGTCAAAAAAGCCTTGACTATCTCACTTTTATAAAAATGAATGAGGGCTGGATCCTGAAGGGACTGACATTGGGCGATACATTTGAATAAAAAACTACTGATGATGATATGAGCTGCCTTGGGCTACAACTGGTACACAGGCTGGCCTTTTTTTTTTGGTTATAAAGACGGAGGACTTGCTTGACTTATCCGCCAACAACTAGTGTTCAAGCCACAAGCTTTTAGGGCACTTTATAAATGTTTTACAAACATCGATTTTTCTGGCCGCTGCTACAGCAGTTGCTCCAACAATACCCCAATGTTTCAGTCATTTGTACATTCCTAATTTTTCTGGCCTCTGCTGCATCTCTGTGGGTACAAAACTCAAATAAAAAAAATAAGGCACATAACACTAGGGATTAAACTGTTACGAATTGTACAACTTTACCCACCACTCATATCCGGTGGACCATTCAATTGAACACAAAATGCAACAAATTTGAAAGAGTAGGACCGACCAAGCATCTTTATCCATCTCTTGGTTGATCTAAATTATCTCCGTGTTGCATCTATGACATACCTGTACTCTATTGTGCAAAAGGGTGGCATATGTTTTGTTTCATGCTGTTGTGCCTGTTGCGGGTCATGGCCCATGATATAAAAAGGCTGAAGGAGAACGGCCTGTAGTAATGGTTGCCCCATCCAGTTTTTATAAAAATGTTCCTGGTTCCTCTCAATTATCTTTGGGTTTCTAAAATGGATGCCATACCTGTATTCGCTTGTGCAAAAGGATGGCATATGTGGTGGTGTTTCCTGCAGTTGTTTCTGTTGAGGGTGCTGGACCCTCTTATAAAAAAGCTGAAGGTGAACGACCTGGAGTGGGAGTCCAAGCATGGTTTTTGGTGCTATTTCACTTTTACCAACAATTATCTGTGGGTTTCACAAATCAATGCCGTACCAGTACTCTATTGTTCCAAAGTATGCCATATGTTCTCTTTCCTGCTGGTATTTTGTTTGAGGGCCCTGGACACTCTTATAAAAAGGCCTAAGGTGAAAGAGGTGTACTGGTGTCCACTCATTTTTATTTTCTATTTCTCATTTGACCAAAATTATCTCTGGTTTTGTAAAATCAATGCCGTACCTGTACTCTATTGTTCAAAAGGATGCCATACGTCCTCTTTCCTGCTGGTGTTTTTTTTTTAGTGTCCAGGACCATCTTATAAAAAGGCCTAAGGAGAAAGAGGTGTACTGGTTGGCCACTCATTTTTATTTTTCTATTTAACAATTGACCAAAATGATCTCTTGGTTTGTAAAATCAATGCTGTACCTGTACTCTATTGTTCAAAAGGATGCCATACGTCCTCTTTCCTGCTGGTGTTTTTTTTGAGGGTCCAGGACCCTCTTATAAAAAGGCCTAAGGAGAAAGAGGTGTACTGGCTGTCCATCGAATCATTTTTTTAATTCAAATTTACATTTAAAAAAAAATTTCTATGGGTTTCTAAAATCTATGCCTTTCCTGTACTCTATTGTTCAAAAGTATGCCATATGTCCTCTTTCCTGCTGGTTTTTTGTTTGAGGGTCCTGGACCCTCTTATAAAAAGGCATTATGGATAAAGAATTGTACCTGGTGTCCATCCAATCATTTTTTTTAATTCAAATTCACGGTTGAAACAAATTATCCCCGGGTTTCTAAAATCAATGCCTTTCCTATCATCTTTTTTTCACAAAGGATGCCATATGTCCTCTTTCCTAGACCCTCTTATAAAAAGGCCTAAGGAGAAAGTGGTGTACTGGGTGTCCATCGAATAATTTTTTTGATTCAAATTTACATTTGCAAAAAATTATCTATGGGTTTCTAAAATCAATGCCTTTCCTGTACTCTTACTGTATTGTTAAAAAGTATGCCATATGTCCCCTTTCCTGCTGGTGTTTTGTTTGAGGGTCCTGGACCCTCTTATAAAAAGGCCTAGGGAGAAAGAATTGTACTGGGTGTCCATCCAACCATTTTTTTTATTCAAATTCACAGTTGCAACAAATTATCCCCGGGTTTCTAAAATCAATGCCTTTCCTATAATCTTTTTTTCACAAAGGATGCCATATGTCCTCTTTCCTACTGCTGGTTTTGTTGAGTGTTCTGGAGCCTCTGCTAAAAAGGCAGAAGGATAAAGAAGTGTACTGGGTGTCTATTCAATGTTTTTTTAGATTTCACAGTTGTAACTTATTTTTTCTGTCTTTCAAAAATCAATGCCTTTCCTGTAATCTATTTTTCAAAAGGATGCCATATGTCTTCTTTCATGCTGTTCTTTCTGTTGAGGCTCCGGGACACTCTTCTAAAAAGGCCTAAGGATAAATAAGTGTACTGGGTGTATAATCTATGTTTTTTTAGATTTCACGGTTGCAACTAATGATCTCTGTGTTTCTAAAATTAATGCCTTTCCTGTAATCTAATTTTCTAAAGTATGCCATATGTCCTCTTTCATGCTGCTGGTTTTGTGGAGGGTCCTGGAGCCTCTGCTAAAAAGGCCTAAGGATAAATAAGTGTACTTGGTGTGTAATCGAAGTTTTTTGTGATTTCACGGTTGCAACTAATGATCTCTGTGTTTCTAAAATCAATGCCTTTCCTGTAATCTAATTTTCTAAAGGATGCCATATGTCCTCTTTCAAGCTGCTGGTTTTGTGGAGGGTCCTGGAGCCTCTGCTAAAAAGGCCTAAGGATAAAGAAGTGTACTGGGTGTATAATCTATGTTTTTTTAGATTCCACGTTTGCAAAAAATTATCCACGGGTGCCTTTCCAGTAATCTATTATTCACAAGGATGCCATATGTACTTTTTGATGCTGTTGTTTTGGTTGAGGCTCCGGGAGCCTCTTATTAAAAAGGCCTAATGAAAAATAAGTGTACTGGGTGTCTAATCAATGTTTTTTTCGATTTACCGTTTGCAACTAATGATCTCTGTGTTTCTGAAATCAATGCCTTTCCTATAATCATTTTTTCCAAAGGATGCCATATGTCCTCTTTCCTGCTGCTGGTTTTGTCGAGGGTCCTGGAGCCTCTGCTGCGCATAATAAAGAAAAAAAAAATTAATTTAACTTGACTTAATAACTGAAGCATGACTTCAGGAGTCAGGTGTGGTCGTAGGTAGTGGTTGTTGTTAGCAGATTATTTTTATTGCAAATTGCAATTGCCACAGCGTGCATAAAATGTGCGTCACTAGTCCAAATTTTAAGTTTTTTTTTTTCATTCATGATTAGTTTGGGGTACGGCGCAATATTGGAAAGGCAAAAACCAGGTCTCGGTACCCGTTGATATAAGGGGTGACTACTAGTGCTTTTACCAGGCTCCTCTTGGATAGCCCCAGAAAGTGTGAGTATGAATCCCAAAAAGAAAATTAAATTAAGGTTGAAAAATTACTCCTAAGTAAATTGTGAGACCCGGAGCTCCTCAAACACATGTCCTACCGCAACAGGTATAGGCTCCGCCCACCCAAATCTTACCTTTTTAATGCCAATTGATATTGCCACAGCTGGAATAACAGTAACTAACATGTGCGTCACCACAGTCTCCGAATCTATTGTCGGATGTATACAAAAACAACAATAAAGAATTCCTTTTGGGGCGCAAAGAGATGGCTACCGGAACACTCCAGGAACTTCACAAAAGTGGCTGTCTTGTGTTTCTGGTGATGTTGTAGACATCTGGGTAGTGTACAGGGAGGGCAAAAATCCTCTCCATCTCTGTGCACCACAGGACAGGACGTCCTTGTCATCCATAAGCACATGAAATTGCTGGCATTTTTGTTGCTTCAAGAAGTTCATTTTTTGTGGTGATAGATAGTGCTGAATTAAATAAACTTTGGTTTCCTACCATACTCAAGACCTACCATACTCAAGACAATCTTGTAGTTCAAGCTTCGGACTTGCTGTTGGAAACAGTGGGCTGTCCATAGCAGGAAGATGATTTAGACAGAAGTAACGGGCTCTGCTTGCAGGTGACACATGTTTATCGTCAATCATCAAAGGGGTTGCGTGCAGAATATGGCTGATGGCCCCTTATTCACATGTTTGTCCAGAGCAACAACATTTGCAAACAGCCAGAAGAGAGGTCGGTTCTCACCAGCCTTAAGTTGAGCTTCAATTACCAAATGCTGATATTCAATAAATAGACAAACAGTGCCTTAAAAAACACATTTGCAATATGGATTCACCAGAGCAAGGTCATTGCTAGTATTTCCCACTGTAACAAAATTAAAATGACACAACTCCGCAATCTTCCCCTTCACATTATTATTGTCACACTCCATTGTACTCCTATGCCCACCTCCCTGCTCTTGTTTTTGTTGAGGGTCCTGGAGCCTCTGCTAAAAAGGCCTAAGGATAAATAAGTGTACTTGGTGTATAATCGAAGTTTTTTGTGATTTCACGGTTGCAACTAATGATCTCTGTGTTTCTAAAATCAATGCCTTTCCTGTAATCTAATTTTCTAAAGGATGCCATATGTCCTCTTTCATGCTGCTGGTTTTGTGGAGGGTCCTGGAGCCTCTGCTAAAAAGGCCTAAGGATAAATAAGTGTACTTGGTGTATAATCGAAGTTTTTTGTGATTTCACGGTTGCAACTAATGATCTCTGTGTTTCTAAAATCAATGCCTTTCCTGTAATCTAATTTTCTAAAGGATGCCATATGTCCTCTTTCATGCTGCTGGTTTTGTGGAGGGTCCTGGAGCCTCTGCTAAAAAGGCCTAAGGATAAATAAGTGTACTTGGTGTATAATCAAAGCTTTTTGTGATTTCACGGTTGCAACTAATGATCTCTGTGTTTCTAAAATCAATGCCTTTCCTATAATCATTTTTTTCAAAAGGATGCCATATGTCCTCTTTCCTGCTGCTGGTTTTGTCGAGGGTCCTGGAGCCTCTGCTGCGTATAATAAAGAAATTTTTTTTTAATTTAACTTGACTTAATAACTGAAGCATGACTTCAGGAGTCAGGTGTGGTCGTAGGTAGTGGTTGTTGTTAGCAGATTATTTTTATTGCAAATTGCAATTGCCACAGCGTGCATAAAATGTGCGTCACTAGTCCAAATTGTAATTTTTTTTTTCATTCAGGATTAGTTTGGGGTACGGCGCAATATTGGAAATGCAAAAAACAGGTTTCCGTACCCGTTGATATAAGGGGTGACTACTACTGCTTTTACCAGGCTCCTCTTGGATAGCCCCAGAAAGTGTGACTATGAATCCCAAAAAGAAAATTAAATTAAGGTTGAAAACTAACTCCAAAGTAACTTGTAAGACCTGGAGCTCCTCAAACACACGTCCTACCTTAACAGCTATAGGCTCCACAACCCACAAATCTTAACTTTTTCATGCCAATTGATATTGCCACAGCTGGAACAACAGTAAATAACATGTGCGTCACCACAGTCTCCGAAGCTGTTGTCGGATGTATACAAAAACACTGATAAAGTATTCCTTTAGGAGCTCAAAGAGATGGCTACCGGAACACCAGGAACTTCACAAGAGTGGCTGTATTGTGTTTCTGGTGATGTTTGAGACATCTGGGTAGTGTACAGGGAGGGCAAAAATCGTCTCCATCTCTGTGCACCAAAGGACATGACATCCTTGTCATCCATAAGCACATGAAATTGCTGGCATTTTTGTTGCTTCAAGAAGTTAATTTTTTGTGGTGATAGATAGTACTGAATTAAATAAACTTTGGTTTCCTACCATACTCAAGACAATCTTGTATTTCAAAATTCATACTTGCTGTGGGAAACAGTGGCCTGTCCATACCAGGAAGATGATTTAGACAGAAGTAACGAGCTCTGCTTGCAGGTGACACATGTTAATCGTCAATCATCAAAGGGGTTGCGTACAGAATATGGCTGATGGCCCCTTATTCACATGTTTGTCCAGAGCCACAACATTTGCAAACAGCCAGAAGAAAGGTCGTTTCTCACCAGCCTAAGTTGAGCTTCATTTAACAAATGCTGATATTCAAAAAAATAGACAAACAGTGCCTTAAATAACACATTTGCGATATGGATTCACCAGAGCAAGGTCATTGCAAGTACTAAGTTCCCACAATAACAAAATTAAAATGCCACAACTATGCAATCTTCACCTTCAGATTATTATTGTCACACTCCATTGTACTCCTATGCCCAGCTCCCTGCTCTTGTTTTTGTTGAGGGTCCTGGAGCCTCTGCTGAAAAGGCCTATGGATAATAAAGTGTACTGGGTGTCTGTTCAATTTTTTTTTTTATTTCCCGGTTGCAAGTAATTATCTCAGTGTTTCTAAAATCAATGCCTTTCCTGTAATCTATAATTCAAAAAGATTGACATATGTCCTCTTTCATGCTGTTGTTTCAGTTGCGGCTCCGGGACCCTCGTATTAACAAGGCCTGAGGATAAATAAGTGTAACCGGTGTCTAATGAATGTTTTTTTCTATTACACGGGTCATATAAATGATCTGTGGGTTTCTAAAATCAATGCCTTTCCTGTAATCTTTTATTCAAAAGGATGACATATCTCCTCTTTCATGCTGTTGTTTCGGTTGAGCCTCCGGGACCCTCGTATTAAAAAGGCCTGAGCATAAATAAGTGTCACGGCTGTCTAATCAATGTTTTTGTCTAATTTCACGGTTGCAAATAATGATCTGTGGGTTCTAAAATCAATGCCTTTCCTGTAATCTTTTATTCAAAAGGATGACATATCTCCTCTTTCATGCTGTTGTTTCGGTTGAGGCTCCGGGACTCTCGTATTAAAAAGGCCTGAGCATAAATAAGTGTGACGGCTGTGTAATCAATTTTTTTTTCTAAATTCACGGTTGCAAATAATGATCTGTGGGTTTCTAAAATCAATGCCTTTCCTGTAATCTTTTATTCAAAAGGATGACATATCTCCTCTTTCATGCTGTTGTTTCGGTTGAGGCTCCGGGACCCTCGTATTAAAAAGGCCTGAGCATAAATAAGTGTCACGGCTGTCTAATCAATTTTTTTTTCTAAATTCACGGTTCCAAATAATGATCTGTGGGTTTCTAAAATCAATGCCTTTCCTGTAATCTTTTATTCAAAAGGATGACATATCTCCTCTTTCATGCTGTTGTTTCGGTTGAGGCTCCGGGACCCTCGTATTAAAAAGGCCTGAGCATAAATAAGTGTGACGGGTGTGTAATCATTTTTTTTTTCTAAATTCATGGTTGCAAATAATGATCTGTGGGTTTCTAAAATCAATGCCTTTCCTGTAATCTTTTATTCAAAAGGATGACATATCTCCTCTTTCATGCTGTTTTGTTTTGGTTGAGGCTCCGGGACCCTCGAATTAAAAAGGCCTGAGCATAAATAAGTGTGACGGCTGTGTAATCAATTTGTTTTTCTAAATTCACGGTTGCAAATAATGATCTGTGGGTTTCTAAAATCAATGCCTTTACTGTAATCTTTTATTTAAAAGGATGACATATCTCCTCTTTCATGCTGTTGTTTCGGTTGAGGCTCCAGGACCCTCGTATTAAAAAGGCCTGAGCATAAATAAGTGTGACGGGTGTGTAATCAATTTTTTTTTCTAAATTCACGGTTGCAAATAATGATCTGTGGGTTTCTAAAATCAATGCCTTTTCTGTAATCTTTTATTCAAAAGGATGACATATCTCCTCTTTCATGCTATTGTTTCGGTTGAGGCTCCGGGACCCTCGTATTAAAAAGGCCTGAGCATAAATAAGTGTCACGGCTGTGTAATCAATTTTTTTTTATAAATTCAAGGTTGCAAATAATGATCTGTGGGTTTCTAAAATCAATGCCTTTACTGTAATCTTTTATTCAAAAGGATGACAGTACTACCAAAATACAGCCAATGAAGGGCCTTAGGAAGACTGAGCCAAGGTTGGATTGTAGTATTTGGTTAGGCTAATAAGGATGGCCATGTAGACCACCACCACCGAGAGTCCTGGAAGTAACAGGGATGATGAGATGAAAGAGCTAAGAATAGTAGAACTTGAAACAACAGAGTTAGCCATGGGTGTTAGTGCAAAAACGCTTGGCTTTTTTTTGGCTTTGGGTGCGGCTATTCCTGCAGGCCATATAGAGCTGACAACATTCGGTGTCGTATCAGCTATTAAACTAATAAGAACAGTACTACCAAAATACAGCCAATGAAGGGCCTTAGGAAGACTGGGGCAAGGTTGGATTGTAGTATTTGGTTAGGCTAATCATGATGGCCATGTAAACCACCACCACCAAGAGTCCTGGAAGTAACAGGGATGATGAGATGAAAGAGCTAAGAATAGTAGAACTTGAAACAATAGAGTTAGCCATGGGTGTTAGTGCAAAACCGCTTGGCTTTTTTTTGGCTTTGGGTGCGGCTATTCATGCAGGCCATATAGAGCTGACAACATTCGGTGTCGTATCAGCTATTAAACTAATAAGAACAGTACTACCAAAATACAGCCAATGAAGGGCCTTAGGAAGACTGAGCCAAGGTTGGATTGTAGTATTTGGTTAGGCTAATCATGATGGCCATGTAGACCACCATAGAAATAAGAACAGTACTAGCAAAATACAGCTAATGAAGGGCCTTAGGAAGACTGAGCCAAGGTTGGATTGTAGTATTTGGTTAGGCTAATCATGATGGCCATGTAGACCACCACCACCGAGAGTCCTGGAAGTAACAGGGATGATGAGATGAAAGTGCTAAGAATAGTACTACTTGAAACAACAGAGTTAGCCATGGGTGTTAATCCAAGACCGCTTGGATTTATTTTTGTATTGGGTGCAGCTAATCATGCAGGCCATATAGAGCTGACAACATTCGGTGTTGTATCAGCTATAAAAATAATAAGAACTGTACTATCAAAATACAGACAATGAAGGGCCTATGAAGACTGAGCAAAGGTTGGATTGTAGTATTTTGTTCGGCTAATCATGATGGCCATGTAGACCGCCCGTAACAGGGATGAAAGTGCTAAGAATAGTACTAATTGAAACAACAGAGTTAGCCATGGGTGTTAGTCTAAGACCACTCGGCTTTTTTTTGGGTTTGGGTACAGCTAATCATGAAGGACAGATAGACCTGCCACCATTTGGTGTTGTAACAGGTATGAAAATGCAAAGAACAGTACTACATAACACAACCTACTTACCATGGGTCCCAGAACATATGTTTTGTTGTTATATTTTGTAAGGGTAATCATGCAGGCCATATAGACCTCCACCGATAGGGTGAGTATGAGTAACAGCTATTAAAATGCGAAGGACATTACTAATTAACACAACATAGTTACCATGGGTCGCAGACCAAGAGCAGATGTCTTATTATTATATTTTGTATGGGTAATCATCCAGGCCGTATAGACCTCACCAAATAGGGGGAGTTACAGAGATTAAAGTGCTAAGAATGGTAGTACTTAAAACACAACCTCGTTAAAATAGGTAGCAGACCACATGTCTTATTATTATAATTTTTCAGGGTAATCTGGCAGGCCATATAGAACTCCCACGATAGGGGGGGGGAAACAGGGATTAAAGTGCTAAGAAAAGTACTAATTGACACAAGCTAGTTGGGTCCAAGAACGCATGTTTGATTATTAGAATTTATTAGGGTAATTATATATCTAACAAATATATCTATTTCTCTTCTATCGATTCTATCTAACTATCAATCTATGTATATCTATCTATCCTATCTATCACTATCAATCTATCTTCTGTCCGGGATGTTTTGAGACAGCCACTTTGGGAATGTTAGTTGATTTAGACCCATTATGGCTTAAAAGCAGACTCTGCATCAACTATGTAATTTTCCATGGGAGTTTTGCCAGGGATCCCCCTCCAGCATGCAACAGTCCAGGTGTTAGGACCCTTGAAACAACTTTTCCATCACTATTGTGGCCAGAAAGAGTCCTTGTAGGTTTTAAAGTTCGCCTGCCTATTGAATTCAATGGCGGTTCGCGCGGTTCACGCGTTCACGAACAATACCTGAAGTTCGAGTCCGCGGTTCGCGAACTGAAAATTTTAGGTTCGCGACATCACTAATCAAAATACAATGTAATTCTCAATAGAAAGAAACTATGAGTTACATGTACACAATGAAACATTAATAATTTCACAAACACAAATGAAACTGAATGTATTCTCTAACTAGCACTCAGCAACCATAGTATCCTCAATGTTAATTATATCTCTCAAACGTGCATATTTAAATGAACCTCCAGGGCATTAGAAGGGTCACTTTTGGACCCACACACCAGCAAGGAAAATGATAGATAGTGGAGGATTTTAGGTAGGTCTTAGAGCCACTTTTGGGCCCAGAAATGCTATAGTATAAACAAAATATGGTATCTATATTATGAACTAAGTAGTGAGTGTATGAAATGTTTATCACTGTGAGACATATCACTACCAATAAAAAGTGGCTACAAAATATAAGGGTTAAATATTTCAGCTGGAATTTATAGTCTAACTATATGTATGGTAGGTGAGACAACCAAGATCTCTAAAGCTGTGGTATGGGGTAGGAGAAGTAAAAAAGAATAAATATATTATGGGGCAATTTAGGACTACTAAGTATAGTATATAGATTGGAAGTCTACTGTGGCCTGTGAGCTACAAATTAGTCAACTATATATCTAAGATAGCGTTTAACCCTCTTAAAAGTGAGTTGAAAGACAACAATTGGAAGTATCTTATAGATATGTGCATGATCGAAAAATTTGTTTCGGTTCGGATCGATTCAGAGTTTTTCAAATTTCGTTTCGGATCGATTCGAATTCAGAAAACTTCGAATGAATTTGTTTCGGATTCATTCGGATTCGAAAAAATTTGTCTGGATTCGGTTTGGTTCGGTTCGGAAATTCGGAATTTTGGTATGTGTGCTTTGTATTAGACTAGTATTATGTACTGTATATTAGGTGTAACCCATAGCAGAGTGATATAACCTAATATACTGTACAATACTATTATAATCCATGGCCATCCGAATTTACCGAAAACTAATTCGGATTTATTCGGTAAATTCGGCAGTATTTTAATTTGGAAATTCGGTTCGATCCGAATCTCCGAATTTTCCGAATTTTTTGAATTTCCGAATCGATCTGAAACGAATTGCACATATCTATTATCTTAGGTCCTTCTATCTTGGCATTTTTCTATGGGTAAATGTATAGTCTCACCATCAGCTACGGGACTCTAATGGACCTTCCTGCAGATGAATGCTGCCATCTAGTGGAGTAACTTATATGAAGTAATGTTATTGTGTAGACAAACTCTCCCGTGTGAACACGGTTTCATATAGTATTCTAGTATTAGCTGTTAGGCTATCTGCCTTTATCATGTAGTAAGGATATACAGTACATTTTCAACTGAACCAATTATAAAAAAAAAAAAAAAAACATTATTCATGCACAAACAATATAATATGGTAAAGTGGATATATATTTCTGAGTATAAATATAGATAAAGCAGGCTTATTACATTACCACTGTCAAATTCTAAATCAATGGTTTACTAAGCTACAACTTGAGGAGAGCTATAGTAGCACTCAATATCTATTCCAACTTTATCACAACTTATACGTAGAGGTTACCCACTATTAGGAAGTTTACTTAAGTACTATAGTATAGGCTTCTGTAAAGCCATTGGAATAACTGCTGGTTAGGGTAAATTTAGAGCTGTGCAGTATGCCAAAGCAGATTATACTATACATACGATAAAGGTATGGACATTATTTAAATTGGGAGTATATATACTAACAGATAGTGGTTGGGAGATGAAAGAGTGACTCTGATACCAAAAGAGAGCACAGAGAATAACAATCAAATAGCTGCAGTATATGAGGTCACCAGGCAATATATTTCAGAGGCTTAGACCCTATGAACTGATTATGGAGTCAGATAGTACCGCATACTATACTCTATGTATATGATTCTTGTGTAAAACATGCAATGTGACAGCTCAAGGTGTGGAGGGGAAGTGGAGCATTAAAGGAGTATGAACAATTATCTAAAACTATTCTGTCTCAGCCGCAGACAGAGCGTCAGACCAGCACTGAAAAAATGTGTAAACTGAACTTGATGCATACATCAGTGCTAGTGTATAACTTACCCCTCCTATAACAACAATTCCAGAGATCTATTAATGGGTTTGGGTCTTATCTAACACATATAAAGAACATTGGAGTCAGTATGACTGGTAGTGTTCGGTATACAGTACAATAGAAAAGGAGTCCACAGTGTAACTCGGGTCTGCGTCTCATAATCACAACAGCCCTGAAGTACCAACACAGATAAAGTTTTATACGGCAGAGAGTGAGACTGGACCTCTAAATGACATCAGGTGGATCGCAGTCTATAAGGGCTGTCCGTGGGTTACTCCAGAGTTACCCCACTCCAATACTCTCCAGTTCCAACGGGTATGGGGCTGCAACAGCAGGCAACATGGGCCCCTGGGGATCTAGGCTGTTAACCCCAATCTGCTGAAACAGCCGCAGCACCTCTCCTCTTATAGCATATACCTCGCAACACTCAGTGAAACCCGGTGACACGGCTCTCCACTCCAAACCAGCCAACCACTTCATGCATTTGCCAGACGATTCACTCGTAGCCACCATGCCTGTGCTTGGGTAAGTTTTTGAAGTTTGGAGAAGCTTCCCCGTTAGGCTTGTTGTGGGTATTGGGATTGGGTATGTAAGAGGTTTGGTGGGTAGCTGTGGTGAAGGCTGCATATCTCCCTTTGCATTGGCACATACATCTTTTAGGGAGGCAAATTCCTCTTTAAGTACTGCACAAAGATCTTTAAAATGGGCAACCAGCATGGCTTTCACTTCCCTTAGGATCAGCGTAGTATCTAGTGCCATTGTAACTGTCTGATGCGCGATAATTGAACAGATGTGATATGTCCCTTGTCACAGATAAGTGTTTTAAAGGTAGTTTGTATCCTATTACAGGATTTCTTAACCCCAGAGTTTGGGGGGGGGGGGGTAATTGTGCGGCAGCCCCAGACCTATGCTTTACTTCCCCTACAGGCCTTGATTGTTGAGATCCTCATACAGCACATTGTAAGATGGCGGCCGGACCCAAGGGGATATGTGTCACACAGCTGTCTCAGAGAGCATAGGTAATTACGTGGTCAGGATATCCACTCTTAGTATCTGTCGGATCTCAGTTAAACAGATATGAACACAGAAACAAATTAATGTAGATTGTCTGCCAGAAAACCACAAAAAATCTATCAGTTATCAGGAGCTTCATGTAGACACATCTTACCGCAGTGAGATCAGGCTCCACCCCCCGATTTACTGTTTTTTTGACACCTAACCACATAGGAAACCCAATTTTTCATTCATGATTCAGATAGAGCATGCAATTAAAACGTATCTACCAATTAGCAAGTGCTACCCAGGGTGCTGACCCAAAAATGGTCCGTCTGCTAAGTTTACATTCCTGCTTTTCAAATAAAGATTCCAAGAGAATGAAGAAAAAATATAATAGGAGTAATTAGAAAGTTCAATTAAACTTCAATGCTCTATCTGAATCATGAAAGAAATTGGGTTTCATATCTTTTAGTAATGTGTTTTAGTTTATATATGTAGCCCTATTTCTATGGAGTGCTCTCCTATATATATATACACAGTATCTCACAAAAGTGAGTACACCCCTCACATTTTTGTAAATATTTTATTACATCTTTTCATGTGACAACACTGAAGAAATTACACTTTGCTACAATGTAAAGTAGTGAGTGCACAGCCTATATAACAGTGTAAATTTGCTGTCCCCTTAAAATAACTCAACACACAGCCATTAATGTCTAAACTGTTGGCAACAAAAGTTAGTACACCCTTAAGTGCAAATGTCCAAATTTGGCCCAATTAGTCATTTTCCCTCCCGGTGTCATGTGACTTGTTCGTCTTGAATGTCTCAAGTGTGACTGGGGAGCAGGTGTGTTAAATTTGGTGTTATCGCTCTCACACTCTCTCATACTGGTCACTGGAAGTTCAACATAGCACCTCAAGGCAAAGAACTCTCTGAGGATCTGAAAAAAAAGAATTGTTGCTCTACATAAAGATGGCCTAGGCTATAAGAAAATTGCCAAGACCCTGAAACTGAGCTGCAGCACAGTGGGCAAGACAATACAGTGGTTTTACAGGACATTTTCCACTCAGAACAGGCCTCGCCATGGTCGACCAAAGACGTTTAGTGCACATGCTCAGCATCATATCCAGAGGTTGTCTTTGTGAAATAGACGTATGAGTGCTGCCAGCATTGCTGCAGAGGTTGAAGGGGTTGGGGTCAACCTGTCAGCGTTCAGGCCATAAGCCGCACACTGCATCAAATTGGTCTGCATGGCTGTCATCCCAGAAGGAAGCCTCTTCATGCACGAGACAAGACTAAGGACATGGATTACTGGAACCATGTCCTGTGGTCTAATGAGACCAAGATAAACATATTTGGTTCAGATGGTGTCAAGCCTGTGTGGTGGCAACCAGGTGAGGAGTACAAAGACAAGTGTGTCTTGTCCACAGTCAAACATGGTGGTGGGAGTGCTGATATTCTACTACATTGAAGTTATGGTGATGGGAGTGTGATGGTCTGGGCCTGCATGAGTGCTGCTGGCACTGGAGAGCTACAGTTCATTGAGGGAACCATGAATGCCGTGTACTGTGACAAACTTAAGCAGATCGGAGACTGGGCTGCAGAGCAGTATTCCAACATGATAACAACCCCAAACACACCTTCAAGATGCCCACTGCCTTGATAAAGAAGCTGAGGGTAAAGGTGATTAACTGGCCAAGCATGTCTCCAGACCTAAACCCTATTGAGCATCTGTGGGGCATCATCAAACGGAAGGTGGGGGAGCGTAAGGTCTCTAACATCTACCAGCTCTGTGATGTGATGGAGGAGTGAAAGCGGACTCCAGTGGCAACCTGTGAAGCTCTGGTGAACTCCATGCCCAAGAGGGTTAAGGCAGTGCTGGAAAATAATGTTGGCCACACAAAATATTGACACTTTGGGCCCAATTTGGATATTTCCATTTAGGGGTGTACTTACTTTTGTTGCAAACAGTTTAGCCATTAATGGCTGTGTGTTGAGTTTTTTTGAGGAGACAGCAAATTTACAGTTATACAGGCTGTACACTCACTACTTTGGATTGTAGCAAAGTGTCATTTCTTCAATGTTGTCACATGAAAAGATATAATAAAATATTTACAAAAATGTGAGGGGTGTACTCACTTCTGTGAGATACTGTGTGTGTGTGTGTATATATATATATATATATATATATATATATATATATATATATATATATATATATATATATATATATATATATATATATATATATATATATATATATATATATATATAAAATTTATTTCACCTATTTTTAGTCTCATAGCATTGCTGCTATAAACTAGTTATGGTTTTTTAAAATTAAATGCAACATACCAAACATGGCTCAGTATTAAGTATCCAGATATTTGTCTGAGATCTCTAGGATTACTGATTTATACAACAGCTCTGTATCAGTGAGATTAATGTAAATATTTTATTTGTATCTGCAGGATTCCTAGCAATATATAAACAAAGTTATACATAAAAGTTATACATAAAGTACTCATGAAAACTAAAATAACCCCAAACTTTTTTTGTGTGGATGGTAAAAAAATAAAGACAGACATTTTGATTATGAATGAACGAATGGATGAATGAATGTCAAATAAATTGTATTACATATCTTCTTTTTTTCAGTGGATTAAGAGGCAGATAATTTAAAATAAAAATGTGTAATATATGAAAATTTCATAAAAAAAATGTACAGTGAAAGATTTGTTTGTTTGTAAAATGTCATATTTAGGGCTTGGTTACAAGTGGAGTGCTAATTTATTGTGCACCCATAAATGTTTGGATAATGCTACTGCGAGTTCACGGTAGCAAATAGCGTTCTGAAAATTAACCAGAGATCAAATCTCTGGTTAATTTTTAAAATGTGCCCAATTGCCCCCAAAATAAGTTTAAATTAAATAGCACTCTTTGCATATTTAATTTTATGTTTTTTCTTCCCAGATTATTGCAAAGCCTTGTTGCTCACATTAATCACATATTTCAGTCCTAAATACAGATCATATCATTGATTTTAAAGATGTACTCGATCTATGATTAGGTTTACCATGATAAAGGTATCTGGTCCATTCTGGTAGTATTTTACTGTAGACTCTTCAACATGTTTATACGATTAAGCTTCAACAAGAAGATTCTGCTTAGTGCAAGTAGTTCTGTAATTTTCACAGACTATTTAAAAACCTGTTGGACTAGACGCTCCCTGTCCTGACATTAAGCCAATGGGGCCTATTTACTATGGTGCGAGCGGACATGATCCGATATAGCGAATCATGTTCGCTGCACATAGATAAATGCAGACAGCATACAGTGTCGGCATATATAATTGAACCAGCAGTGCTTGTGAACTGCTGGTGCAATAACGCCCCCTGCAGATTTGGCCGTAGCAGGAGGTGTCAATTAACCAAATCGTATTCGATAAGGTTGATTTCTGTCCGCCACCACAGAGCAGGCAGACAGGTTATGGAGCAGCAGTGTTTAGACCTTCAGGCTTGCTGGAAACACGGGGGCATCAAGCTCTGTACAGAGCTTGATAAATATGCCCTTATTCATTAGTTTGTGCCTCTTCCTGATAGTTTGCAAGCCTGGTGGTTACCGGATTCTTGGTTTGACTTAGCCTGATTACCTGACTTCGATTTTGGATCTCCCTTTTGTCGTGTTGCCAGAAGGACTTAAAACATATGTAGGTCTTATAATGGAGTTGTCAACAGAGTGATTTCTAGTGTCCATGTAAGGGGTATCAGTAAATGTTCAAGCATGCTTATATTGTAAGGGGGTTAAACATTTCACACAGAGTTATCAAAATCAAGGACACTCCATTCCAGGTAAGAAATAAAAAAATACATTAACCAGGTTTTATATTTGCTTTACTCAATTCTAATTATTCAAATACTTTACATTGAACAGTTCAACAATTATATTCCATTTCATCAAGAAAAACTTTCCTATGACTTTGCTTTTTACCTTTATCATATTTCATGAATAATTTCTTTGTTGTTCCCAAAGCTGCCTTTCAATAAACATGATAATTTTCTGTTATATATACATGTGTTTAATCTACAAAAATTCCACATTTAAATATGATCATTAAAATCCTCATGTATGATTGCAATGCAGTGTTTGGATGTTTCAGTTGTGATATTGGATTTCCATTATATCTTTAGCCATATTTGTTTTAGTGATATTCTATATGTAATTCATCCAGTGCTGCTAATTTCAACAATAACATGTCTAATAAGTTGAATTTACTTAAAAAATGGTAACAAAATAAAAATAACTTGACCTTGCATACAATAATTTGGATATAGGCTTTAGTAAGAAAATCAAATTTAACACAAAAGAACCCTTTATTTGTACAATGGAATGTCCTATTAATACTTTCTATAAATTTAGATCAAACTGCTGTATTATATATTATTTTCCATGCATTAGTTAATTTGATCAGCAATATGTTGCTTTGCTATCTTTACATGGTAAAAAAAAGTCATACCGATATCTAGGAGCCTACAATTTTAATCAATTTATTTTATGTAATAGATATGAAAAACATTAATAATCTTTTCTGCTCATGAAATACTTGAGTAATAGATTACATAATTAAAACATCTAATTTTGGATCAATAACTTTTTCATATCATAATTATCTTTCTTTACTTTATATCTGCATATGTGTTTGACACAATTTGATTCAATATTACCCTAAATAAGCTGTAGCTAATCTGTTAAAGTGGGAACTCCGGTAGCTATTGTTAAGTGATTTATCTCAACTAACCTCTGTACCTTGACAGCTCTGAGATAGCAAGGTCCCAGTAGTTATAAAATAAGCCAATCTCAGCACAAAGTGAAAACTTTCACCATTCTGTCAAGTCAGATATGCCAGATACAATTGTTGTGCCATGATTAATTTGTTATTCCTTGCAGTGTTTATTAACCTATACCAAGCCAGACATTTGGAAGCACCCAAGTGCAACAAGCCTTTCTAGATCACAAAACACATAATATCTTTGACCTTAATGCTGAGAAAGAAAGATTAATATGAGTAAACTAGATGAGGGGAAAAAAATAAAATTATATAGGGCAGTTCCAAAAATAGTGGCATGTTAAATTGTAAAGACATGTTGCCACTAATTATAGGAATATATAATAGAATATTCCCTAAAAAGAAAAAGAAAAAAACATATAACTCTGAGATTGCCTGTAAAAATCTGGTTAAATATTATACATACATTAGGGTTAACCTTTGTGAATGGGAATGACCACTTTTAGTTCTTAAGGGGAGAAAACAATAAGAATTTAAGAATCTGCCTGTCACTATATTGATGACCTCTTTAATATCTTATTTTATTAAACACATTTTTATGAGGCTAGTTTGTCTATCTACACTCAAAATTAGGTTTGACTTTTAAACTATTTTACAATGAGAAATTCAAAAGTTTGATCCCAGATGGGTTGGATGAAGATCCAAGCTGGGTTGGAGGATAGACCATGTCTTGGTGAAACAGATACACCATAATGGACAAATCACAGTGCAAAGTGAGCAAACTGTTGAATATCCAGGTATATCCATGGTCCAAACCAGATGGGCAGTAGCAGCACAAAATCTGAAGGCAAAGTTCAAATAAGAGCCAAAGAGCCAGAGAGGTCAGGTACAAAAACCAGTCCTTCTGGCAACAAGAGAAAGGAAGATCCAAAATAGAAGTCAGGTAATCAGGCTAAGTTGAACCAATAATCTGGTTAACACCAGGCTTCCAAACTATCAGGAAGAGGCACAAACAAATGCATAGGCTTAATGTCAGGACAGGGAGCGTCTAGTCCAAAAGGTTTAAATAGTCTGTAAAAATTACAGAACTACTTGCACTAAGCAGAAAGTTGAATCAAGAGAGCCAGATAGTGTAAGCAGCAGACTTCTGAAAACTACTAAAACTCTCCAAGGGCTCAAAGGAGAAACATAGTACCGAGAGCTAGGGGACCTGATCTAAATCCTGCTCATGGATTTGCCATTTGGGTGAATGTTAGGTTTAATGATATATGGTTACACCATTTTATTATGGCACAGAACAGGATATATTTATGAGTTCATTACAAGGACAAGTCATTAGGAGCTATTTTAATTTAACAGAAAACATATAGCACACTGTCTTAAAAAAATAATGAGTTGAGCATGACTCCATTATTATAATAAAGCACAATCAATGAGGCGCACTCGCAGTCAAGGATGCAGTAAAAACTTTATTAGAGAGTTCATAAAATATCCTTAATACCAGGGTATTAGCAGGTTAGCAAGTGGCAATACGGGTGGTAGGAATCCACTCCAAGGACTGTCTGCTGATGCGTTTTGGCTCAAAAGGCCGTAATCATAGCTACAGTCTGTGAGCCTCATTGACCTTATATGCACAATAGTGCATAATGATTGGGTAAAACTATTACCCGGAGTGGAGTCCCAAACACACCCATATATTCAATTGTTACAACAGTTTATCTCGTAACATAGTTATTAATGTCATTAATCTTTAGACTCATGAAACATATCATTGCCTACAGCTGTATGATATTAAACAAAAAGCAAAACACAAAACAAAACAAAACAGTGGTTAAACTGATTAACACTGCTGTCTTTCAGCATACACCTATCTCACAAAGAGAAACAGTTCTTGATAAAGCAATTATATAACCTACACACATATTAGATACTTACTAAGTATCTCTAAAAATTTAACTGCCCTATAATAATGATAGTAATAATGATAGGCTTATAGTGCTAACATTCACTGGTAGCATTTAACACTGATCTCTATCCAAACATATATACATTAATGAATACAAATACTCTTTGCATGTCTACTTTCTTAGAGGCACATTCAATCTTTCACTTGTGTATATAATCCAATATACACCCTTCCAGCAACATCCCATAAGAAACAACTAACAGCAATATCCTGTTATGAAGGACACCCCCTCAAAGTTGCTCTTCTTTCTTTTCTTTGGTTTAAGAAACTCCTTCCTATCCATTGACACTATGCTTTTTCTTGAGGTCACAATTTCACCTCTTTTATAGCCCCTTTCAAAGAGCCTCTCCTCCAAGTCCAGAGCTTGTCTCTCAAACTCATCATCCATTGTGCAATTTCTCCTGAGTCTAATTGCACTGGAAAAAGTGGGACCCTTAACCCTATTGTTGATATCAAAATCTCAGACTCATTTGTCTGTATATAATGCCTACAGTGTCTCTAAGTCCCAGATCTCTTGAAATGTCAGGAATGTGTTTATCTCTGGTGTCTCATAGTTAATGTTATCACTATATAGAAGTACCTCCCCATTGGGTTTGTTAAAGAACTTTTTAAGAGAAAGATTCCTGATTAATCTGTTCACATCCACAAGTGTCTGGAAAAGATTGAAGCTTTCTGCTGGTACAAAACTCAGCCTGTAACTTAACACCTTATTTTCCAGAACACTTAGTGGATATGTGGACAGATTAATCACATATTTTAATTGTATTTGGTTCTTGATTTTCCTCTTCGTGGGGGGAGCACTGTCTCCTTCAGGATCCCCTTCTCTCTCTGTTTTCTCCCCCCCCCTTCAAATCCACTAAGGGGTCTTGAAAAAAACCTGTGCAATATCTGATTTGTCAGTACCCCTAGGGATTAGAAGAGAACAGCACTCCTGAGATAGAACAAAAGCTAGAATAACTTCCATGCCTGTTCATTTTTATTGCAACTCAGGGTGCGTGTTCTTTTAACACACTATGCCCTTTCACAGAGAAAAAATATCCTGTAGCATATCAGTCTGACCCTGCCCAATGATAGTCCAGCACTGAAATACCAGGCAATTCCTCTCTGAACAAGAGAAGCAACAACCCCAGATGATCGTTTCGGCCTTCTGTGGACCTTGTTAGTGAGGTGCAGTTGTATCTCTCCAAGGGCATGTGTGCATGGAGTCCACGTCTGGTTTCCACATTACTCTTTGGGAGACCCAAGAGTAATTTGCATAAATAGAAGAGAGAGAACAGCACTCATGAGATAGAACAAAAGCTAGAATAACTTCCATGCCTGTTCATTTTTATTGCAACTTAGGGTGCTCGTTCTTTTAGCGCACTATGCCCTTTCACAGAGAAAAAATATCCTGTAGCATATCAGTCTGACCCTGCCAAATGACAGTCCAGCACCAAAATACCAGGCAATTCCTCTCTGAACAAGATAAGCAACAACCCCAGACGATCGTTTCGGCCTTCTGTGGGCCTCGTCAGTGAGGTGCAGTTGTATCTTTCTAAGGGCATGTGTGCACTGAGTACACGTCTGGTTTCCCTATTACTCTTAGGAAGACCCAAAAGTAATTTGCCCAATGACAGTCCAGTGCCGAAATACCAGGCAATTCCTCTCTGAAGAAGAGAAGCAACAACCGCAGACAATCGTTTTGTAATTCATTTATGAGAAAAATAATCATATATAAATATATACAAAATAAAATCATAATAACAAATGCAAACAAAATATCTCTTGTTACAAAACAACTGAAATATTGACCCAAACTTTTGTCATCAGAAAAAAAAATCAAAATGCAAACATAAAACTTAAATAATCACAAAGAATAAAATTAAACATATTTCAAATACAGACAAAAACAAACTGGAGAAAAAAAACTAAAAACTAAATAATCCAATCCTTCCACTTCTTTGTCTTCCAGAGGCCTTCAGAATCTATTTCCCCATATCGCCTCCTATCAAAAGAAAAATACAAAAACAACTTCCCACGGATCATACACACACAATTACCTACAGTAACTACCTCTTTCTTAAAAATAAAAATATTACGCACATCCCATAACACCTCCTTCACACAACATGCCAACAACCATATCAATCTTGCTTTCTCCTTTTCCACACCACTTCCACACAAACCATACATCATCATATTAAAAGTAAAAAACTGCACTCCAGTCAGACCCTTAATCATCCTTTTCAAACTTCTCCAAACATCCCTTGCATACTCACAATTCCAAAACAAATGAATAACACTCTCGCTTTGACAACAACCATCTTTAGGACACACTTCTGAAGCCACTAAATGATGCACTCTCTGAAAATCACTTTCTGAAAATCCCCTGTCAGCAAACACTTATGCACACTCATGCAACCAATATCTTTTTGCCTATTCATCAAATACTTATTACACACATTTTTCCATACCAACACGCATTCATTCTCATTTAAACCCCCAATCAACTCAAGACCTTTCTTCTTCTCCAACATTTTCAACACCATTCTGTTTGCACACCACATCTCCCTATTAACATTCTCCAAACCATAATTTTTAATCAAACATTCCACCCTTAAATAAAACCACAGAACAGCAAAACATACCGGTTTCTTTCTATCAATCTCAAACAAACCTTGTTGTCTTAAAACATTTCCACAAGCATACTTTACCATACAACCAGCCATGCTTTCTTTACCACTCAGAACCACACACCTACTAACATATTTCACAGCCAAAAATCTCTCCACATTTGGAAAACCCTTACCACCAACATTCTTACTCTTAACAACAACATCTCTTTTCAAACGCTCCATACCAGAACTTTAGAAAAAAGAAAACAACACTCTCAAAATTCTCCGAAAAATCCTCTCAGGAGGCGGAAAAACTAACGCCAAATATAACATAATAGGGATCAAAACCAATTTAAAAACTAACATATTTCCTTCCAAAGATAAAGTCCTTAAAGACCAAAACTGAAGTTTTCCACTCACTTTATCAAAAACATTCTCCCAACTTTCCAAGCCTTTCAAATCCACATAAAATTGCACACCCAACACCTCAATTGCACCGTCAGTCACAGGCCATCCACAGGAATCGATCTCCCTACCATTACCAAAAACTTTAACTTTACACTTATTCCAATTAACTCTGAAACCACTTGCCATACAAAAACATTCAACCAAAGTTTTCACCCTCCTCAAACCAGTCTGAGCCTCACATACCACACTCATATCATCCATATACCCAATCACTTTTAAACACCTTCCATTACTGCCAGGAACACTCACACCTCCTTCCCCAAACTAGTTAACAATGGCTCAATGACACATACAAATAACACAAAAGACAAAGGACATCCTTGACGCACTCCAGATTTAACACAAAATTCCTCAGTCAAGACACCATTAACCTGAACTTGACTCCCAATAACACAATACAAACATTTAAACCATCCAATAATCTTACCAGAAAAACCTAAACATTCTAAAACATGAAACATAAAATCATGCACTACCCTATCATACGCTTTTTCAAAATCCACAATAGCAACAGCAATAGACCTCATCCTCTCCCTCACATACCACAGTACATCAAGCAGTAACAACGTACTTTCAGAAATCGGACACCTAGGAATGGCACAAACTTGCTCTTCACCCACAACCTTACCAATCACTCCACGTATTCTATTTGCCAGCACCTTTGCAATAACCTTATAGTCAACATTCAACAATGTAATCAGCCTCCAATTCCTCAAATCTCTCTTATCACCCTTTTTGAATAACAAAACAATCAAACCTTTCCTCATTGAAACAGGCAAAACATTAATTCTCAAAACAAACTTACAAACATCCAACATATCCACTCCAATCAGATTCCAAAAACAAGTATAAAATTCAACAGGCAAACCATCACAACCACGTACCTTCCCATTCTTCTTAACCCCTTGAGTGCTAAGGATGGCTCAGAGCCGTCGCTAGCACTCAACTACCTTTTTGGTGATCTGGGGGCTCCCACCCGAACCTACCCCGGCGATCAGGCCTGCATAGTGACAGGCATCGCCGGGGCTTCCCGTTACGTGCGGTGACGTCATGCGTGAAGACGTGATGACATCACCGTGCAACTTTATTTAAAATTGACAATACAAAGTATAGGGAAAGGGGGCATGCTTCTTACAAACCTGGATCACAGGGATCTGAGCAGCTACAGACCCCCAAAACCACCATTGGAAAGGTAATCGCCTAACCTTTCCAATGGTATGAGACTTGGGGATCTGGAGGGGAAAAAAAAAGTCAAAAATTTTTTTGTTAAAAATAGTAAAAATCAGATAAATATTAAATCCAGCTTAGCACTCAAAGGGTTAAAACTCCTAACAACCTCTGCGATTTCATCCAAACTTAGATCCCTTTCTAACAAATCATTATCATATTTTTCCAACTTAGCCTCAATGTCTTCCAACAACTCCTTTTCCAATAAAACATCTCTTGTCTTTTCTTTATACAGCTCACTATAAAACTCATGAACTTCATGCAAAACACCATCCGTACCATTCATTTCACACTCAACCTTATCAAAAACACTAACAAAACCAGTCTTTCCTTCAAAAGCTTTCCTAAAAAAATATTTACTACAAGACTCGTCCTTTTCCATTTTCTCCAATCTTGCCATAAAAACTATTTTCTTTCCTTTTTCATGCATACACTTTTTAATTCACTTTCTTGCTTCAGCAATTTCCTCATGCACATCAATACCACAATTTCTCAATTCATACAAATACAACAACCTCAGATACCATTTATCATACAACTCCCTTTCCATTCTAGCTTTCTCACAGCCTTTCTTAATAAAAAACCTCTTTATTTCCACCTTCAACCATTCCTACCACATAAGCACATTACTAAAATCACATTTTCTTTCACACCACCTTTCATCTATCCAAACAAACTGACGCTTAATCTTCTCATCTTCTAACAAATCCACCTTCAGTTTCCAAACACCCTTACCATACTTGATCTTCAAATCACAATTCACCTTACACATCAAAAGGGCATGATCCGTAAAGGGCATCCGCTTTAACCCCTTAATGACCACAATGTACCCTGTATGTCACTGGTCGTTAAGGGTTTTTTCAGGACATAATAGCACAAGTCTAGCAAGAACACGCTATTAATGCCCTCCCTCCAGAAGGCTTTGTGGAATAGAGCAGTCGCAATGCTGGTGGCAAGACTGCGCTTTAAAACAATCAAGTCCCAAAAAAAGGGTACGTCGCTGGTCCTTAAGGGGTTAAAGAAAAATCATCAACACATAGAAATTTAGATAAAAACAAAAATCAATTCGAGATTTTATCCCACCACTATCACTAAAGAAAGTAAAACCCTCCCCTGAAAATGAAACAGACCCGAATGCATCCTTCAAACTGAAAGATTTAAGCAGATCAACTAAAAACTTCTCTGAGCTATCCACCCTATAATCACTCCCACCCTCTCTGTCCCATTCTGTCCCCAAACTTTAATGTCTCAAAATTAAGTAAACGTTCTACCCTATTTGGAGAAGCATATACGTTAAACAAACGAGAAACAGTCCCACAAAAACTAAAACTAGCCAAAAGAACCCAACCTAGGACAATATGAATTACATTAAGGATAGAAAAGCAAAACCCCTTAAACAAAACTCCCACCCCCCATTCCTATCAGAAGAACAAGACCATACTTTAGGACCATATTCCCAGTCAGCACATTTAGGATGTTCAGAGAGACCACATTCCTGCAAAGAAAAAAATATTAGCAGAACATACAGATAATTACTTAAAAATTGCAGTTCTCCTTGCTATAGTTTTCATACACCTGACATTAAGGGAAGAAATGGTCAGAAACATCACAAAAATAAATTAAAGAAAAACAAAAACAAAAAAAAAACATCAGGACTTCTTCTTTCCTTTCTTTTTCTTAGGACTCAAAGGAGATCCTTTAAATCTGCCTCTGTGACGTTCCGACTTCATATGCTCCCCTTTGCCAGTCTCATAACCAGTAACTTCAGCAAGTTGGTTCACATCTCTTTTATCTAGATAACCAACAGAAGAGGCATCAGAAAAGTCACCTATACACTGGCTTGAGTCAGAGGGAACATCTTAAGTAGAGGCAGAAGGAAACTCTGAAATTAAAGAGTCATCATCACTTGCAGTATCTGGATCTGCAATCTTAACTACTGGAAGATCCAAATCAGGACTCTCCCATCCATCAGAATCCGCACCTTTTTTCCGCTTGGAGGCAGATTTTTTTCCCTGCAGTGTCCATATCCTCCTCAGAAACAGAGGACACAACAGCAGACCAATCAATGTTCTCCCCTTCACCAAGAACAGTATCAGGAGGAGGATCACAAGAGGACTGAGTGAAGGAAAAATTCTCTGTCCCAGGAACAGCAATAGTATCATCCACAGAATCGGGCAACAGGGCTTCAAGAACATCGGAAGCAGCTATTACATTATATGTAACAAGATCCACCTCCTGAAGATTAGATTGGGCTTCCTACACCTTCTCAGCCACAGGAACCACCACAGAAGGATCAGACACCTCTCCGACAGGAACCCCAACTGCAGTTTAACACAAAAGAGGTAATATAGAATTCAATGCCTTATCAGAGACCTCCTCCTCATTCACAGATGGCTCAACCGCAACTGAAGATGTTTTTTTTGCAACATCAGCGTAGGAAGGCTTCACTCTATCAAGCTCCTGCAACATCATCAAAGGACACATCCTGCACAGATGACTTGAAGAACCACACAGATCACAGGTCCGGCGTTTACTACAGTGGGCAACAAGATGATCCTCCTCACCACAATTTCAACATCTGGTACCTGGGCAATTTTCAGCAATGTGACCAAACACGTTGCAACTACGACAAAACAGAGGCATGTCATCATAGTATAGGAAACCTATTTCCACCAATGGCGAAAGTCTGTGGAGGGTGTTTCTTTCCACCAATACCTAATTCATCTGGCACAAACCGCACTCAGAACCTGCGCTTTCCATTGAAAGTCCCAAATTGATTCTTTAGCTTGCTACCTCCTTGAACATCATCAAAGTAGCGACAAAGAAACAGACACATTTTGACATCAGTGACCCAAGGGTTGTACATATGTACTGTTACCGGGATTCTTCTCTCCCTCTGCACACAGGCAACAAATCTCATGCCCACCAACTCTGGAGCAACAGCCATAGCAATAGTCCGTTGATAGCAGGTCTGTAAATGATGCTCATCGGTGAAAGCCACATCAAAAATCCCTCTTGAAGGGAAAGACTGAACACAATGCAAACTTGCTCTTGGCATCTTCAAAACACCCTCCAAAACAACCTGCTGGACATGAGCCAAACCAATATTTTCTCAGAAGTCCACAGAAATCAACACCCAAAGTGTATGGGGAACGTTTGGCACATTGGTAGCCATAATTGTCCTATTGCCGCTTTAGGCTGGATTTCAGAGCGCCCCCTCAAAAGCAGCATGTGGCTGAAGTCCCGGGACGATGCCACAAGGCTAAGGGGACGGCCCTACTACCCAGTTGCTTTCCGCCTAAGGAGTAGCCACTCCCCAATAGCAGCAGGAGTCCAAAGTCCGAAGGGAAAGGACCCCAGGCCGAAGGAGCAGGTCTCCAGGCAGCAAATCTTTCAACCAAGACCAAGCACAGAAAACTGCACTTGATCCCAGCCAAAGGCCCGAGAAGCGACCTCAGATGATCGTTTCGGCCTATTTTTGGCCTCGTCAGTGAGGTGGAGTTGTATCTCTCTAAGGGCATGTGTGCACGGAGTGCACGTCTGGTTTCCCCATTACTCTTAGGGAGACCCAAGAGTAATTTGCATAAATATTAGAAGAGAGAGAGAACAACACCCCTAGGGATGCCAACCCCTAAGTCACCATCTTGCTCGATCTGATATTTAGAAAGTATTCCCTCCTTCGGTACATTGGATGCAATAGACAACCCTTGTTCTGTTATATTGGAATCAGATGTAATTTCACTCTCATCCCCGGAAGTAGAGCATTCACCTGAGGACTTTGCCTCACTTTCATTAAAGGTAACTTTTTTGGATTTACTATAATTTTTATAGTTTTTGTTTTTATTATTATTTTTCTTACCTGACTTATTACCCTTAGGAAACTTTTTCTTATTGCAGCACTGTGACTCCATTTTAGAAACATGGATAGGCTGCAGCCCAGTAAGTTTACAACTGAAATAAAATCTTGACCTATATTTTCTGTCCGACAATAAGAATGAACCATGTATTCTTTAAAGGGCCATTATAGTAAATTCCAAGCACAACATTTTTCAAAAGTTCGTTACTGTCATAAATGTTCACCCATATACATGTATTAAATGTTATTTACTGTTTTAAAGATATTTACTTTACAAATATTAATTGCTTTGACTGCCCATAAAAATCTAAAATTTCAGATCCAAAAACGTACACATTTAACTGACTTACAAGTCGGATAACCGACATGTAGGTCGGAGCCTGCGCAGTTCATCGTTCATACAGCTCTACTGCCTCTCTCCTAAGAAATATAGGCTACAGCATTACAGCAATCTGTCAGTCTAAAGCTGACCCGGCCCTGTTTGCATGTTCATGAGTGAACGCTTTAGCAATGTTCTGAATAACAGGAACTTCAGAGAGGTAAATCTATTATAACAGATTTTGTAAAGGAGCTTCCCAGTGTTTTCGGTGCTTTCATTTACTTATCCATTATCTGTTATAAACTATTTCCATGTGAATTGTATTGTCACACTTCAGTTTGTTATTCCTGACATACTTCTTCTAATGAAATTTCACTTATTGATTATTTTTTATAAGTTGTATGGCAATTTTTATTACATTAAAGGGACAGTCATGTCCCCAAAAAAACTTTTGTGATTCAAATAGGGCATATCATTTTAAACATCTTTCCAATTTACTTTTATCACCAATTTTGCTCTCTTCTCTTGGTATTCTTAGTTGAAAGCTAAACCTAGGAGGTTCATATGCTAATTTATTTTTTTGACAGTTTTTCAACACTAGAGGGCATTAGTTCATGTGTTTCATATAAATAACATTGAGCTCATTCACTTGAATTTACCAAGGAGTGAGTACTGTTTGGCTAAAATGCAAGTCTGTCAAAAGAACTGAAATAAGGGGGCAGTCTGCAGAGGCTTAGCTGCAAGGTAATTACAGAGGTAAAATGTGTATTATTCTAACTGTGTTGGTTATGCAAAACTGGGGAATGGCTATATATAATGGCCTCGATCCGATATAAATCGTTGCCCGCAGAAGCCAGCGCCGCCAAATTTTGCGCGGGTTTGGTATCCTATATACGGCGTAACTTAGAAGTTACGCGCGTATATTTCTGCTTTCGCCCGTCGTTTTTTGGCCCATAGACTGACATACAAAACATGTGCAGTTTGGTATCCAATATATGGCGTAAGGACTTATGCGCGCAGATTTCAGAAAATCTACTCCATTCTCATCTCGCCACAAATTGAAGGTGCAGCAACCCTTGCACTGACTTAGAAACCAACGTAACTCTCTGAAGGCCTAACAAATGCATGCTTAACAACATACATATCAGCAGCTTGATCACAAATAGTTAACCTCTTCAAAGCATTTATTATTCCTGCCCCTGCAAGTGTGTCAAACCAATCACAAAGGGGTGCATCATGGGGCACAAGGGGTCATCATGGGGCACAAGGGTGCATCATGGGGCACAAGGGGTGCTGGAAGCCCTACAATCCCCTGTTGTTCCATCTACACATGCTGATTCTATAGTTGCTGCTGAGGTCCATGGTGATGGTGCTGCCCCTGCTGCAGCTGGTCATTGAATTACATACTGCGGATTTCCACTGCATGTAAGTGAAACTACTACATCCCACCCCCATTCTCTTAACCACCCTAATTACTGAACATATATCATTAGTTCAATTCATGTTTTGGTCACTATGATTTATTGACTATCATTTCGAGGAATGAAAATGGATGTTTATACCTTATGTTCACACCTTCTGTAAAAACATTATTATTTAGATATATATATATATATATATATATATATATATATATATATATATATATATATATATATATATATATATACCCATGTGCAGGGATAGGCAAGGTGTCTTTCACTAAAAGTCTTTACCTTAGAAAATGTCCGCACAGCCTTGGCTCGTGCCTATCCCTGCACATGGGTAAATTTCTATTGGATGTGAGAAACCTTGATTTACATCTTAAAAGTGAATATCACTATATGTTCCCTTCATACACAACTATGTGATGTGGTTTAGAGAACATGAATATGTCATAAACATGATGATATTACCTTTTTTGGGCCATTTCCACCCAGGCCTTATTATATTTTTCAACAATATTAGTGTACTAAAACACCCCTCACATGGATGTGGATGACAATTATATGGTAAATAACAGAGGACAAGATTTAGGCTGAAATATAACAATATTTTTTTTTTTTAGGCTTCTTAGATGAGGGGGCTGAGGTGCCTGGAGTGGCTCTCCTGCTTCTCATGGGTTGTGTGGATTCAAAGGATTCTGCAGGAGTGCTGGCCACAGATGAGAGGCTGGAGGCAGTGTCCTGCTGGTGTGTGAAATGCTCCACCAACACACCCAACAGTTGGTTTTGTTCCCGCCATCTGTTGTCAATCTGCATCTGCATGTCCGAAATAACTCTCATCATCTGAGATTGGTTCTGTACTATACCACTTAAAGATGCTGCCATGTCCCGTTGCAGCTCAATGGAACGCTGGAGTAAAGTATGTTGGTTCCTGTAAAACCTGCGTTGGTCTCTCTGCATTCTCTCGCAGGTTGATGTGAGCCTCCTCTGGAGGGCAATGTATTCATCTCCCAGGGCAGAAGTCAGAGGATCTAAAGGCTGTTCACCAGCAGGGATTATAGGCGCAGGTTCACCTCTAGCTGCTGTTACATCTGGAACAATGACAGCTGTTGCTTCAGGAGGAACAATGACAGCTGGTGCTTCAGGAGGAACAATGACAGCTGGTGCTTCAGGAGGAACAATGACAGCTGGTGCTTCAGGAGGAACAATGAAAGCTGTTGCTTCAGGAGGAACAATGACAGCTGGTGCTTCAGGAGGAACAATGACAGCTGGTGCTTAAGGAGGAACAATGACAGCTGGTGCTGCAGGAGGAACTACCAAAGCTATATGCTCCTCTTCATATGCTGGAGCTCTTCCAAGGGAAGCTGATGGTGGAGCTTTCCGGGTGGACTGGTAGTCCCATTGACGACTGGTGTGCGACCACTCAGCCTGTCCAGTCTGTATGTCCTGTTGATAAAAGTCCTGGCTGGCCTGATATTGGGAGGGGGGGTAAAGACATCTACCCTTTGGGGATGCCTTGGCTGCCCCTCATAACCAAAAGAATAGTCCTCCGGCCAGGGCTCCTGCCAGGGCTCCTCTTCAAAACTTGGTGGCATGACGTATGGGTCCTCAACAGAGACAATCCAACCCACCTCATGCCTGGGAGCATACTGTTGAGGGATTCTCTAGCCTGGTGGTTGCGGTGGAGGCATTCTCCGGCCTGGTGGTTGCGGTGGATGCATGCCCGTTTGCACCCTGGTGACCTGAGGTTCTGTGGAGGAGTCAAATGATGAGAGGTATTAGTACAATCATATATATATCCATGTGGGCATACAATGTACATTGATACATGCTAGGGCCTATACTCATTCTCATGTCAAACTCTATAACATGCATGTGCACATTGTGATTTGTGATATGAGGGATTTTAATATGCAAAGTATACATGTATGTGTTTCATGCAATAGTTCTGTGTACATGTCAGTGATGGATAAAATGTGTTCTTTAAGTGACACTATGGTCACACAATTTCCTTTAGCCTGAGGCGCATAACGTGCTTTCTTGAGCTAAAAGTATTGCAATGGCTATTGTGTTTATTTACTGAAAACTCTACATGTGGCTTGTGGCCTGTGTTACTCCGAGACATGTTAGTATTTAACTATTCCACCTCATATCATGAATTTCAATGTGTTAAGTAGCATTAAATGGACATTAAACCCATTTTTATTCTTTCATGATTCAGCTAGAGCATGCCATTTTAAACAACTTTCTAATTTACTTCCATTACCTAATTTGCTTCATTCTCTTGATATTCTTAGCTAAAAAGCATATCTAGATAGGCTCAGAAGCTGCTGATTTGTGGCTGCACATCAATGCCTCATGTGATTGGCTCACCCATGTGCATTGATATTTAATAAACAAAGAATAACAAAATAATGAAGCAAATTAGATAATATAAGTAAATTGGGATGTTGTTTAAAACTGTATTCTCTATCTGAATAATGACATAAAAAGCTTTGGTTTAATGTCCCTTTAATGTGAAATATAATTGTAGATGTTTTTGTTAGTAGGCCAAATACCATGCTCCTCATTGTGTACATGAATGTGTGACATTAAAGGATGTTATATCTCAAATACATATAATACTGGTGTGTGGGATGTTATTCACCAGCATGCTGTGCTGATGTTGCAGTCCCTGAGTCAAGAGCCCCTGGAAGTCCATGGACTGCTGTGATGCTCAGGGACCTGCGAATGATCTCCTGCCACTCATTATATTCCGCCTCCAGGGGAGGACCATCGCCTGTTCCCCTCTGGTGCATGGCTTCTTGGCCCATTTTCTCCTTAACCCGCCTCTTGCAGTCATTCCAACTTTTCTTGAGCCTATTCACATTCCTCCTCTGCTGGGCCACGCTGTTGACTGCCTCCTCAACCCTCAGCCATGCATCTTTACGCCTTTGGGCAACTCCTTTGTCCTTCTCTTGGCCAAAGAGGGCAGTGTGGTTTTCCATGCCGGCCTGGACTAGCGCAAGGTTTTCGGCAAAAGAGAAGTTGGGGCACCTCATGCGCTCCTCATCCTGGGCTGCCTGGCTCCCTCCCTGGGATGTCCCTGGTGTGGGTTCCTCCCTATCCTCTCCCTCCTCCCCCCTTCTATCCCCATGTGCACCCTCTATCCCTTTTCTGAGTGTGCCTGGCCTTGGGGCAGCCCCACTCCCATCCTCCCTTCTAGCTCTCCCTCTCCCCACTGCACTCACTCCCTGACGGGGACCCTGCTGCTCCTCCTGTCCATAATCCTCTCCCTGCAACTCCCCTTCCCTCCTCCCCCGTCCTAGCTCTCCCTGTCATCCTCAAACTCACACACTCACACTCACTCTCACTTCAATCACACACAATCACAACCAAACACTCAGCCTATCACACTGTAAAAGATAAATAAAATGTGTGAGGTGTTAGAAAAAAAAAGTGTTGTGTATTTTGTATATGTGTGTATGCAAAATGTGTGCAATATGTAAAAAAAAAGTGTTAGTAAATGTACAGGCTTAACAATCCAAATATCCGACCTAACTAACTGAATGAAATGCTCCTCTTTCACTGCTCTTACCACTAATCTCTACTCACTGTAGTGTGCTGTAGCTCCAAGAACCAACTAAACACACTAAAGAAAATGGCCGCTGCGCATGGGTTTATGTATGAATTTTGAATGGCGTAATTACGTGTCGCATCTTTTAGAACTGACCGTTGTTTTTTACAATTCGTAGCCTAATTTGCATAAAACTACACTTTATTGAGACTTTACGTGAACAAAATACTGGCGTAAGTACTTGCAACGACTAAAATGTGTATTTGCGCACATTTTAGTTGATCGCCGATTTTTCCTACTTATGCCAGTTTAGCATCTGACGGCGCAGTATATTGGATAGGTCGAGTTGCGAGCTGAAATTACGGGTGGCGCGGGTTCTCTCGCTTGCGCCAAAAACTACGACCTATATCGGATCGCGCCCCATATTTCTATAAGTTTTTCCCCCAGCTTGACAAAGGGTTAAAATCAGATTCCCTAAACTGAAAGGCTAGCAGAGCTGATTTAAACGTTACTTAGGGATACTAGTTCCTCTGCTAGCATGTCAGTTTGAGTCCCCTCTGTTCCAGTGTCAGCATGCTAGTGCATGCACACTCCTGTATCTGTTCAGCAAGGCAATGCTGATTGGACATGGAAAAAGAAGACAAAAATCCTCCATGTGGGACTATTTTACAATAATAAAAGTAAGATTTCTATAATATATTAATATACTAGTTTCTAAGACAAAAATAAGCAATAATGTTAAATGAACCTTAAGGAATTTTATGATATATACAGCATGAAGATGATTATTATGGACCTTTAATAACTGTTATTCAAAATTCTTTATAGAGGCTAAAAAAGTAAAAACTTACACTAACTAAGGGTTAAAGATAATTTAAAAGAAACAATACATTAAACAGAAAATTACAGTGCATTCTCTTCTATGCTTCCCTACATTGTATAATCACTATCTTATATTAATACACAAAGTCTGATATTGAAAGCATTATGCTTTAAAGGGATCTGCAAGATTGCCGAATAAATGTTCTAAGGGATGAAATCAATGTTTGAAGGCAATCTCGCCAAAATGGTGTTTTACTATACTTAACTGTAGGAGTTAATGCTTCTATCAAACTGAAGAAATGTTAAAAGCAGAATCACCACCTGCTTTGAAGGTAAAATGTTAATGATACCTTAAGACATGGTTAAATGGCAATACAATATGCATGTCAACTGAAACTCGACCTCTTTTGTTACAATAGTGAAAGTAAGACATAAAAAATAAACCTATAGTAGCTGTGGGGTTTGGTATATTATGGCCTCGTTGATTGAAAGCTCGTTTTTAAAATGATATGATGTAAAGATGTTCGCACTGGAGTGCGAATATAATATCGGAATGAATGAAAGTGTTCGAAATTGATTGCGTGTATGTATTCGAAATGGGCGTTTTTTCGTCATTCGACATACGCTGAGAATGTTTTTTTTGGTTTGCGTAATGTTAAATACCCACTTCGTATGTGTATAATTTTATGTATTAGGCAATTAAACATCTTAGTACATAACTTACCAAGTATCAAACCATTTCTACAAATTCCTGCATTCATATCTTCATAAAGGAGTGATTGCTTTAGAATATACGAGTCATGTGCACTCCCTGGAAAAGCTGACAACAGAGAAATAATTTTGTATTTGTGGTCACATACAACTTGAGTGTTTAGAGAGTGCCACCCCTTTCTGTTAAAATATGTTTCTGGATGATCAATTGGTGCACAAATTTGTATGTGTGTGCAGTCAATACATCCTAGAGTATTTGGTATTCCATAATGTTCATAGAAATATTCCTTAATTATATTTTTTTCATTTTCAGTCATTGGAAATTTTATAAATCTGTCAATATTTTTCTTGAAAACATTAATTACCTGGTTAAGAAACCTGGAAAAAGCACTTTGTGACACACCTGTAATAGAACTGGTGGTATGTTGGAAAGAACCCGTTCCCAAAAAATGAAGTGTGGTCAATAATTTAACAATTCCTGGTATTGCTCTATTTCTCCTTGTTCTAGGATCCAAATCATCTTTAAATAATTCATAAAGGGTAATTATAACTGATTTGTTAAATCGAAATCTTTGAAATACAATATCATCAGGCATGTCACTTAAAAATTGTCTTTCTCTGTATGTTCTGGGCCTGTATACCCTGTGTGTCCTCATGGTTGTTGTTTCTGAAATTAATCCTTGAGATTGTTCAACATCATTTTCATTCAAGATTTCTATCCTATTTGTATGATGTGTTATCAACCTCCTTCTTCTCCTTTGAAATCTTCTATGTTGAAATAATGTATAATATATATATTCTGCCATCTGTAATAATAAATATTAAATAGAATTGTAAATTAAATATTTTATTAAATTTAAAATCATATATTTTGAAATAATTTTCGTAAACTTACCCTCGTAAATAGAATTTCGCGCACTTTTTTGAAAATTAAGTCAAAATATTTATAGTCTCCATAATTGCTTATTACGACGCTCTTTGATCACGTCATTTTTGATCATTGCACATTTTGTAATAAAGTTTTGCAGTGAAAACATATGCAATCATCCTTCGCTATTTCAATATAAACTTCGTAAATGTGTTTGTGAATATTCGTAACTGCAATCGTTACGTAATTTGACATTATAAAAGTCCACTTTTTATGGCGCGAAATTCTCTATGCTACTTTCAGGAGTAAACTTAAAATTCGATTTTCATTTCCAAAAGAAAAACAAGTGTATTTAAATTACGAAAATATTAACAATGGTAAGTACATATAATCCACCATATTATATATATTTATTGTATATGTTATTTTACATTTACTTTTATTTATTTAAAGAAATATGACATTTAATGGTAATGTTATTTTAATAAAAATACATTTAAAATGTATTCATAGGTTCTACCAACTGGAGTATCATCACAAAATAGTGAGTCTGGTAGAAACCCTGCATTCACAGAAGAGGAAAATCTGGTATTAGCACAGCAAATGCAAATGTATTATGATAAACTGTTTGGATCCATGGCTGCAAAAACTTATAATTTTGAAAAGAATTCAATATGGGAAAAAATTTCAAAATCTGTATCAGCTGTAGGTGTTAGGCCCAGATCAGTGACCAAATGCAAAAAAAGATACTCTGATTTAAAAATTAAAGTTAAAGCAAAAATGGGAAAAGAAAAAACTGAAAGAATGAAAACAGGTGGTGGAACATATGTACCAATCACATACTCTGATTCTGAAAAAATAATTAGAGAATTAATCCCAGCTGCAATGGTTTCTGGAGTTCCTGGACTTACTAATATTGGTGTAAGAACAGGTAATTTTTATTTTGTTTCTGGATAATGTAATTTTAAATATGTATGTGAAATAATAAATATAAAATAAACCAAAAAACATTTTTTTTTTAGTGGCAGAAGAACAAAATGAAAGCTCACTAGAAAATCTTGAGACACCATCATTGGATCTTAATGAATCTAATATTAATGAAAATGAAATGTTGGATAATTTAGAATGTAATATAACTAATAAAGAAATAAGTATTGAAAGTGAACTACCACCCAACAATATATCATCTCAAAATGAAATACCAATAAATGTAGTGTTGGATTTATCACAAGCCACATTTTCAAATAGTAACAGAACAGGAGGAGGAAAACAACAATAGCAATGAAGCTGAACATACAATTATTTTTTTACAAAATGAAAATAATTCATTACCATCAGAAAATGAGAACAATCCTGAGGACAATGAATTTTATCAGGATGTTGGTGAATTTAGTTATAAATTAATACAACATAATGATTTATTATGCGACAGACTTGAAATTATGAATAACACAATGCTTGAATTTAAGGAAGAAATAGTTCAACAAAATCATGCTATTAAAAATTTAAATGATTCTGTTGAAAAAAGTAATACACATTTGGAACACATTAGTGAGTCCTTAAAATCAATAGCTCAGTCAATGATTTTTTTATGTCAAAAAAATGATTGTACTAATACTCCTTTAAATTTAAATGTTAGTTCTTCAGAAAATCCTGAAAATTTAAATTCATTTGTAACCGAATCAACCAATTTAGGTAATTCAGATATTGATGGAATACATTCTGATGTTATAATTTCTGATGGAAAAAGAAAAGGACATCAGAATTCTGATGGTTATCTTCAAGCTAGTAAAAAAACAATAAGAAAATATAGAAAAAGAAAATAAATTTAATATGTGTATATTATTATTCTTTGAGTTAAACATAGTAATTTAAAATAAATGAAGATAAAAAACTTGTAAAATATTTGTAAGGTTTATTTTTGAAAAATATTAAAGGGACAGTGCACACAAATATGCAGACACATGTGTATTATAAACTAATATAAGTAAGAACATGATTTGATAATGATATATACATCCATGTTCATTAATTATATATTCATACTTGTGAACACCCCACACTGAAATCATAAATCAAATGTACACGTCCCTTTAATACATGTGTGAAAATATGTAATGTGTTGTATGGTGTATAAATCTAAAAAATAAAAAGACCAATTGTAAACATTCTTTTTATTAACTTTCTAAATAACAAACAAAAAAACAAACATAAGATATTAATGTGGATGATAAAATGGTCCACCACGTGTTTTAACCCCAGAATAAAATGCCCTTCCCTCCCACCTTCTTTCTCGGAACATTAGAGCACGCTGTTCTTTTTGATTTTCAATCACTCTGGTTAAAAGTCTTCTTACTTTTTGATTGTGAAGTCTTTTTTTTTTTAAATTGTGAAGCATAGAGTCTTTTAAAATGGTGAGATTGTTGTTTATATTCTCTATCAAAACACACATTTTATCCCATTTATTCTCTTCCATTTTTCCTGTTAGACATAAAACAAATATCATATTAAACTACATTAAAATTTAATTGCACTAAGCACATATTTAAAATATTGTTATGATAAAGAAAAAAAGAAAAAAAGGAATTGATAGTTCATGTGTTAAAAAATAAAAACTGTGACAACAATGTAATTTTATTTTTACATTTAAATTAAAAATGCACACACATATAAGTGACATTCTTTATTAACATACAAATTAACATGGTAAGGTGTAAATTAATACATACCTTGTTCATGTGGTTGAGAATCTTCTCCATTGGCAGCATCAACCACATTTGTACTAATTGCATTTTCATCATCTTAAAAAAAAAGAAAATGAAATTATTTAGAAACATATTTATATATTAATTTCTATATTACAAGTAGTGAAAATAAAATATTGTGCATCCATTAATGTATAACAAATCCCTTTTATGGAGGCATAATTAATAAACATCCATTACAAGTGATTTTAACATTATTTACAAATCTGAAGCAGGTTTTTGGGGTTAAACTTAGCAGATGTAAGGAGATATCCTAACATGTTATAGATCAGGGGATTTACATATTGGTCTATAGGGAACTTTGTCATATAAAAAAATGAATATATATTCAAATAATACAACGCTTAAAGGGACACTGAACACACTCATAGAACATGCAATTTTAAGAAAATATCTAATTTACTCCGATTATCAAATTTTAATAATATTCTTGCTATCTTGATTTGAAAAAGAAGGCATGTAAGCTAAGGAGCCAGCAATTATTTTGGTCAGCAGTTGTTTATTTGTGCGTGAACTTATCCAACAATCAAGAAGAACAACCCAGGTTGATTGCCAAAAACCTACATTATAGCTTTTCGAATAAAGATAGCAAGAGAATGTATAACATTTGATAATAGGAGTAAACTAGAAAGTTGATTTTAATTGCATGCTGTATCTTATTCACAAATTAAAGAATGTGGGTTCATTGTCCCTTTAAATTGATGTTTAAATTTACATGCTAAATGATTATAAAATAAAAATATCCACATATATACCGGTAATGATGAATTCAATATTTTGAATTGCTGGAATTTTAAATTGGTCACTTCCACACGCTGCCTCAGTGCTTTCAGCAAGTAATGCTGGTGATGTAGTAACTTCTTGCACTAAATTAAAATAAACTTGATGTAATTTTTTTATAAGGAACATGATATGTTAACTAAATAAATTAAAAGAAAAAAAAATTACCTTCATCCACATCCTCAGAATTATTTTGCTGTGAAACATCACTTTCTTGGCCAACAGAGACATCTACATGTTCTTCACACAAGGGAGAAGTCTGGGAAGATGATGCTGAAGTCGACTGTTGCTCAATGTCCACATTAGGGTTTACAGACATTAAAAGTTTAATAAATATTCTTTCATATTTTAAAAATCGCCTCCTCCTCTTATTCTTTCTTTGAACTTTCCTTTTAATGTCTGCAACCCTTTTGCGACATTGAGCCACAGTCTTTATATGTGTGGCATTTAAATTAACCATTTCAGCAATATCTTCCCAGATTGCATCCCTTGTCTTTAAACTAGTGTCACGCCTCTGTGGTCCAAAAAGCATGTCATAGTTTGGTTCCAAAGCAGATACAAGGATTTCATTCTCCACAACTGTAAACCTCTCAGCAACCATTTTCAAATATCTCATCAACTGCCTCACAGAATAAAATATGATATCTATATAAATATACATGTAACCAGAGTAAAATGTAAAATACGCTGTGATTGGAGAATATTAAGGAAGTACTCATAAATATGTGTACATAGATGTATTGCAAGGTATTATGGTAACAGAAATAATATAACAATAAATATGATTGGTTAACAAATATTGCACATTGAACATTGTTTAAAACATATACGCAATTTCGTAATAATACAAATGAGTGAAAATATCTAAATAAAGAGCGTAAAAATATTTATTGTATGATTTCAATAAAAAGAATAACAAAATATAACCAGAACAGTAAAAGCAGAATTCATTGCGAAGGAGAGTTTCATTGCGAAGGAGAGGGCGTAAGATGGGCGTTCCATGGGCATAACCTGAGTAAATCTAGCAAGTTTCACAGATATGTTACGATGATATAAAAACATACGCCATACGAATCGCACATTCAACTCACATACATATCTCGCCAGCCATCCTTTGGCGAAATAACATGAATAACATTATTTACAATATTTATTTCATTTTAAAAATAATACGATATAATGTATTTAGACAATATACTATAACTGTAGTTTTACATTTTGAAATATGCAAACACAAACTGAAATAAAGTGAATCATTAAAATTACAAAGCGACGCAATGATATATGGAAACCCATTTCGAGGTTCGTGAAATGATATAAGGAGGCGAAGTCTATAGTTTACTATGGACAGCTTATCGCGTAACGTATTGTTTACAATGGACTGCCCACTTTATACGATCATTACGCAAGGCGTGAAATTTGCAAGAGTTGCGAGTCAGAAATACACATTTCTCGCCGCCAATTACGAACTTTCAATCATCGAGGCCTATGTGCATGTGTATGTAGTGTGTTATATATATGTTTAATACTGTCATATACTATATTAAATATTTAAAGTCAGTTATTTAAAATGTTTGTTTTTTTACTCTACTTTTTAGAAAAAAAATTGTGTTCTAGATTTTAATATAGCGGTAGCCGCAGCTTTTTAGTTGTACCAAAGTACACACCCCCTCCTTCCAAACCACATCCATAACCCAACCCACAAATCCCTTCTCCCCATCCCCTATCCCTTCCCAAGCAGACCCCTCCCTCTATAGGTGCTTCCAGATCCCCATTGTATTTATATGTGTATATATGTTTTTACAGATATATATATAAACATATAAATACATATATACACATATATAGAGAAGAAACAGCTGGAAACCTCTTCAGCTGGTAAAATAAATACTTTTATTGGTCACATGTAGGTAACGTCTTATATGTTTTGACTGGAATAGCCTTAATCATAAACATACCTAATTAAAGAGACATTTGGCATTTAAAACCGGTGCTGTAAGCCCATTCAGTCAACAAGTTACACAGTGTGGCCAATAGCGACATTTTACTCGGGCACAGCCACTCCTACTTAACCCTTTATTTATTTTTTTTTTTTTTTTCTGTTTATTATAGCCATTCAAAACGAAACAACCAATTATAATATCAACAAAATTATTGTCACGCAGGACAAACAAAGAGAAAAATTTATCAACAATATCTTCTCTATAGAAACACAGGCATACCATCAGAAAATACGAGAACAATATTTAAATTACACTTTGTCCTTATAAATTAATCATATCCATTCACAATGTACTGGCTAATATTTACCTCTTGAACACAAGTAAAAACATAAAAACAAAAAAAACACCAGAACAACAACAACAAAACAATCAAACAAAAAAAAAACAACAAAAAAAAACAACAAACAACCCCCCCCCCTACCAAGATCGGTCATGCAATGCCTACTACCTTCTTAGTCTATATCCCCTGCATTCCTTAACCAGGTATCCGGGAACACCTGTAGTATGACAAGCTCGGCAAAGCTTACCGACGCCAAGAAGGGCAGCAAGATCTGACTCTGGAGGCAGAAAGAATAGGATTTAATAATCGGGGCCCAGCTTTCCAAGAATTTTCTAATTCTTTTTTCTGACACTTGCTGTAAGTGAAAAAATTCATAAATAATCTGAGCTTGGATGTCTCTTAACACTGATGCGAGAGAGGGGGGTGTCTTTGATATCCATTTTTTGAAAATATTATATCTCACAATTAGTATAATAGTATTTAGGATATGCAACGACAAATTATCTCTCTGACCAGGAAAAAGCAACACAATATATTTCAGAGAAAGGGAGATAGAGGTTTTAAAGACTCTATTATACCAATATTGAATTTTCTGCCATAATTGCGAAATTTTAGGGCAGGTCCATAACATATGGCAAATATCCGCCTGTACACATGAACAATGTTCGCACTTGAAAGATTTACCCGGAAAAAATTTAGCTAATTTCGCTGGAGAATAATAATAGTTATTTAAAAGTTTTAAGTGAGATTCTTTCCAGCTTACTACTATTGGATATCTAGCCACAGTTGCCAAGCTATTAATTAGCATCTCCCGGTCTATCGCTGGAATATGAGGTGACCATGCACGGATTAATCTGTCCTCCTCCAACATACCCTGTTTCGTCAACATAATGTCATAAATTAGTGAGATTGATGCATCGCCCATATTAAATTTCCTAATACAACTCTTAATCTCAGGCCAATCCCATCTTCCCGTCGCATACCATCTATGTCCACTAAGAAAGTGTCGAATTTGAAAATAAGCAAACCGATTAGTACTCGGAAGAGAGAACTGCTCCCTAATTGTCTCCCAAGGTAAAATCTGACGATCAATATTAAGGAGCTGATTCAAATATACCAGTCCCCCATTCTGCCAGTCCTGAAAACATTTTTGATCTAGCCCAGGTAAAAATAAAGGATTTCCTCTAATGGGTAAAAAGTCAGAGAACGATGGGTCTACTTTACACAACTTACAAACCTTATGCCAAATCACCACTATATTCCTTACAGAAATAAGGGAAAATACCCTTCTGGGTAATGACTGTGGGACACAATGCAAAAGAGCCGTTAAGGACCATGGTTTGACCATATATGATTCTAGGTCATATGTAGAGACCAACTCAGCCCTAGCAATCCAGTCTACCGCTATTTTAATTAACGATGCCCAATTATATAATCTAATACTAGGTAGAGCCAATCCTGCTCCCATAAATTTCTGCATTAGCCTATTGTTCGAAATCCGAGGTTTTTTAGATTTCCACAAGAATTTCGAGAGCCACGAAGACAAATTCTTTAGATCCTTATTACGGATAATTAGGGGTAAATTTTGAAGAAAATAAAGAATTTTAGGGAAAATTATAGTCTTTATTAAATTAACCGACGCAGTAAGTGACAGTGGAAAAGCCGTCCAAAGCTTGAGATCTTCCTGTATTTTCTGAAAAAGAATTGTAAAATTTGCCTGATACCATTGTTTCGGATTTCTATCTATCTCTAATCCCAAATATTTGATCGCATTGAACTTACGAAATATTGTACTAGGTCGATCCACCCTCTGGCATCCGAGCCACATCAGGTCACTCTTTTCCATATTAATTTTGTAACCGGCGAATGTACAGAAATGCTTAATCGTATCAATCACTCTTGGGATAGTAACTGCTGTTTTACTCAAAAATAATAGGATATCATCAGCATATAGAAGGATTTTCAGATTCTGAAGACCTAGCTGGACCCCTGGAAGAACCTCACGTAACCTAATCGCCAAAGGTTCCAATACAATATTAAACAGTAGGGGCGAGAGAGGGCAGCCCTGTCGCGTGCCTCTATGCAATAGTAAGCTAGGAGAGATCCTACCATTTACTAACAAATATGATACCGGATTCTGATAAACTTTTTTGATGAAATTAAAAAAATTACCCACAAGGCCAAATTGGGTCAATGTGGCAAAGAGATGTCTCCACGAGATGCAGTCAAAAGCTTTGACCGCATCTAGTGTGAGGACCGCTACATCGTTAAAATCGTTCCTCTCTACATCCTGCTCTAAATTCCAGACAAAGTCAACTAAAGTTATTAATGTCCTTATATTTTTTGATGAGCTACGAGTTGCCATAAATCCCACCTGATCTGTGTGAATCAGTGACCCCTCCCTCTATAGGTGCTTCCAGATCCCCATTGTATTTATATGTGTATATATGTTTTTACAGATATATATATAAACATATAAATACATATATACACATATATAGAGAAGAAACAGCTGGAAACCTCTTCAGCTGGTAAAATAAATACTTTTATTGGTCACATGTAGGTAACGTCTTATATGTTTTGACTGGAATAGCCTTAATCATAAACATACCTAATTAAAGAGACATTTGGCATTTAAAACCGGTGCTGTAAGCCCATTCAGTCAACAAGTTACACAGTGTGGCCAATAGCGACATTTTACTCGGGCACAGCCACTCCTACTTAACCCTTTATACACTGGATGAAAAACACTATATATCAAACAATTTCATAAACAAAACAACACGTGTACATAAATATATACTGTATTCATTGAGTTGGTAAAACGTTGTGCAGAATACAAGTAATAGCCAATATACAGACCAATAAATGCAAATATGAGGGCATATAAAATTGTTTAAATATTATACATACAACGTTGTACTCCATTGGAGAAAAAGCAATCCAATGGTGCTGCTGAACTAAATATAATATGTATACTATGTTACTCATAGTAACTGGCTATACAAGTATATTAATACATTGATTAAATGTTTAGAAAAAATGTTTGAACAAATGATAGTGACACTTGCTAGTACGGGTTTAGTAATATTTCACGTTATTAGAGATTCCTTAAAAGGCCAGATGATTTGCGATACCATATACACTAGGTATACATGAAATTATTTATACATCATATCTCAAAGAACAAGTAACATATGATGAAAACTAAAATTAAAAAGTATGATAGATACTAGGATTCTAGGATTTTAGAACCATTAACCTCTCAGGGAATACTATTGGTAGTTAGAAAATCTTATTCCCTATAGTTGATCACATCATATACACTGTTAAAGCCTTGGGTGACCCATATCCCCAAGGCAAAGATCCAAAGAACTCTCTCTTGTGTAACCGCTTAGTGATACCCCTCCCCATTTAGCAATCTTAACATATTCAATAACCATCAATTTAAGTAGTGAACTGTCATTATGATGATCCTTTACAAAATGTTTAGATAATTCAGAACTAAGTTTAGATCTGTTAATATCAGACAGATGCTGTCTAATCCTTTCTCGTACTTCACACGGGTGGTACATCCTACATACTGCTTGTTGTTGGAGCTACACCAGATAATATACACTACATTTTTACTCCTGCAGTTCACATATGACCAGTAGTTGAACTATTAAAGCTGTCATTCCTGTCAATGTGGCTACATAGAATACATGGACCATATCCACACCTGTACATGCCCTTGTTCTCTAACCAAGCACTATCCTTTTAACAGTATTTTCCTGTCTAGTCAGTCTCTCTCTCTCTCTCTCTCTCTCTCCTTAAACATGCCTCTATGGGTAAGCCAAGAACTGGTCACACAGGGTGTGACTCGCAGTTGGGAGGGTGACACAGTGTTACCAATAGTATACGCTCTCCTGTACGGGCATCTCAGACCTCCATCTACTGTTTTGACCAACCGGTCATCAGCTTTTACTTGGGCAAAATGTTTGTGTATAATACCGCAGACTTGTTTATATTGAGCACTGTAATTTGTGACAAAAGTCACCCCTTTGTGTTGTTCAACTGATCTATCTCTTGAGATAAGTAAGGACTCCCTATTTACCACTTGTATATATTATTACATATTTGTATATTTAGATATCCTACATCCATCTATTCACTTGGGGGACATAAGTTTTTATTATTATTACTATTTTCTTGCCTTTTCTTATGGCTCATTAGTCTGTACTAATGTGATGTCATCTAAATTACTGTATATGTTTGTCATGCATACAAACAACATGCACATTTTGGGTAGAGGTAATCGCTCTCTGTGAAGGTATATATAAAGCTCATGCATGTATTATTCCATTCACAACTAAGAATGTATCCTCTTGTATGTTTTCATTTCTCATATTTATATTTCTCTTTTTGAATTGTGTTTCTTTTAAGTTATTATTTATTATTTATTAAGATTTATATGCTTCGTTACCAATAGTGCTTTTCCATATAAGTAATTTTCCTTTGACCCAATAGTTGGTATATTCCAACTGCACAGGATCAATTATATAGGATACATAGGTCATAATACCTTTTGATTATTTAAGCAATGCATTCTTGTATCCATGTAGCTGGAATAATACCACTCCCATTAAACTAAATGGTTACATTTTCATGTAATTTTGTGCTTTGTACAAACAGTCCTTGTAGACTCACATAGTATGTGCTTTTTTGGTTGTGGATAAAAGGTCCAATAATGGGTTAATCCGTCACTTCATTTTTAAACCTATCACAGCTAACCTGGTGCTTTTTAAACTCACAGCTGTGCTAGTTCACACTAAGCTATGAATAAGGCTATGGCCGAAATGCGTAAGCTTGTTCATTAGGCATTTTTTCACCCCCATGTCCATGTTGATAGTGCTTTTAATTCTTTGGATTCAATAAAGCATTTATATTTTTTAATATTACTATTTGTGGGATTCCAGACTCTATTTCATGTTATTTATCCTTGCCGGTCCAACTCTGAATCCCCATTGGAGCAAGTAAAGGGAACCCAGGATTGGGTATCAGTAAGAAGGCAACTCGGCAATCGGTCATATCACATGACCAGTGACGCTACACAACTACAGCCTCTTCTGCAGCAGAAGGGAGGAACTGAGATGTGTGGTGTGAATACCATTTTATAGGCAACTGGAGAAGGTATTCTCCAGCCCTCAAGAAGGAGAGAGCACAGAACCGCTGCAGCCGTCTGATCCCCCTTGTCATAAACAGTGAGTACGCCTATTGGCGAAAGTTACAAAAATATTTAGACTGCTTGTGAGATTGCTTGGGTTCGTTTGATGTTTGGGGCTCTCTGCATACTCCTGAACATAATAGGAGAAGCAGCATTTACGGTTATATACTTCATCAACTGTTTGGTATACAATGTATATACCGTACACAGCCCATACGAGCAAGCTAACATACGGCTAGATTACGAGTTTGCGGTATGAGTAAAAAAGCAGTGTTAGGGCTCTTTTCACTACCACTAGTATTACGAGTTTTGCAGGTTTAGGGACACCGCACACTTTTATGGCCGTAACGCAATGTAACTACCGCAGCTTTCAAAAAGTCCTTTATAAATGGGACTTCCATAGCGTCAGTATTACGAGTTTGCCTGGGAGGCCAAAAAGTGAGCGGTACAACCTATACCGCCAAGATCCATACCGTAAACTGAAAGTCAGTAGTTATGAGTTTTACGCTACAAAGCGGTACAATAAAATTCATAACTAAAGTGCTAAAAAGTACACTAACACCCATAAACTGCCTATTAACCCCTAAACCAAGGCCCTGCAAACACTAAAATAAAATTATTAACCCCTAATCTGCCGCTCCGGACATCGCCGCCACTAGAATAAATATATTAAACCCATAAACCGCCGCACTCCCGCATCGTAAATACTAGTTAAATATTATTAACCCCTAATCTGCTGTCCCTAACATTGCCGCCACCTACCTACATTTATTAACCCCTAATCTGCTGCCCCTAACATCGCCACAACCTACATTACTGTTATTAATCCCTAATCTTCCGCCCCTAATGTCGCCGGCACTATACTAAAGTTTTTAACCCCTAAACCTAACCCTAAGTCTAACCCTAACACCCACTAACTTTAATGTAATTAAAATAAATCTAAATAAAACCTACTATTAATAACTAAATAAATCATATTTAAAACTAAATACTTACCTGTAAAATAAACCCTAAGATAGCTACAATATAACTAATAGTTACATTGTATCTATCTTAGGTTTTATTTTTATTTCACAGGCAAGATTGTATTTATTTTAACTAGGTAGACTAGTTAGTAAATAGTTATTAAAATAAATACAAATTTAACTGTAAAGTAAAACCTAACCTGTCTTACACTAACACCTAACATTACACTACAATTAAATAAATTACATAAATTAAATGCAATTAACTAAATTACAAAAAAAACCCACTAAATTACAAAAACACTAAATTACAAAAAAACAAACACTAAATTACACAAAATAAAAAAGAAATAATTAGATATTTAAACTAATTACACCTAATCTAATAGCCCTATCAAAATAAAAAAGCCCCCCCAAAATAAAAAACGCTAGCCTAAACTAAACTACCAATAGCCCTTAAAAGGGCCTTTTGCGGGGCAGTGCCCCAAAGAAATCAGCTCTTTTACCTGTAAAAAAATATACAAACAACCCCCCAACAGTAAAACCCACCACCCACACAACCAACCCCCCAAATAAAATCCTACCTAAAAAACCTAAGCTCCCCATTGCCCTAAAAAGGGCATTTGGATGGGCATTGCCCTTAAAAGGGCATTTAGCTCTTTTTCTACCCAAAACCCTAATCTAAAAATAAAACCCACCCAATAAACCCTTAAAAAAGCCTAACACTAACCCCCGAAGATCCACTTACAGTTTTTGAAGACCCAACATCCATCCTCAACGAAGCTGACAGAAGTCCTCAATGAAGAAGCAGAAGTCTTCATCCAACCGGGCAGATGTTTTCATCCAGACGGTATCTTCTATCTTCATCCATCCGGGGCAGAGCGGGTCCATCTTCAAGACATCCGGCGCGGAGCATCCTCTTCAATCGACGTCTTCTTGAACATTGAAGGTTCCTTTAAATGACGTCATCCAAGATGGCGTCCCTTGAATTCCAATTGGCTGCTAGAATTCTAGCAGCCAATTGGAATTAAAGGTGAAAAAATCCTATTGGCTGATGCAATCAGCCAATAGGATTGAGCTTGCATTCTATTGGCTGTTCCAATCAGCCAATAGAATGCAATCTCAATCCTATTGGCTGATTGCAACAGACAATAGGATTTTTTTTAACCTTAATTCCAATTGGCTGATAGAAATCTATCAGCCAATCGGAATCTAAGGGATACCATCTTGGATGATGTAATTTATGATAAAATAATTTTTATTGAAATAACATCATTGAATACAATATCGGTCTTTTACAGTTGATTACATTATCAGCTTGTCAGGCATATAAACCCTTTAGTTCCTAAATTTAACAGTTTGAGGTTTATCTTTTTTCACATGGAATTACAACATACAATCAAGTCTCAAAGTCAGTAAGGCATACCTGATATATTTCTTATGAAAGACACCTATCTCTCATGTGGATTTTTATTACAATAAAAGAAAACTAACTAAACATAACTTTAGGTCACTAGAATGTACTCTTGATGTGTCACACCTCTGAATATGATATAGTAAACTCAGTGTAGTCTTCATAATTATGTCTCTCCAAAACTCCTACCTTCTTCCCTCTCCCATCATGTTTCTTTTTACTGTTCTATCAGGTTAGATTAGGATAATCATATTAAGGTGGATGCATTATCCAATAGAACCAAATCTTTTGGAAGTTTTCCGTCGTATCTAGTATTTTTGCTGCCATTTCGTATAGAGAATATGTTAGTTTAAATCTTTCTAGTATCTCGCACCATGTCGGTACTCCCTCTTTCCAGTGTCTGGCTATTCCTATTCTCGTGACTGTGCAGAGTATTCTAATGAAGGTATTAATATGCCTATTAAAGTTTGGAAGTGGAGCATTTAATAACGCCTGGGAAATGGTCAGTGATATCTGTTCATCTAGAAGGGTGCTGAGAAATACCGATAGTCTAGTCCAGATGTGAGTCACACCAGGGCATTCCCACCACATATGTATGTATGTACCAGTCGACTCACATCCACGATAACAATTTCTACTTCTCCCCTCAGTGTAGTGTGACGTTTTGATTGGGGTTAGATACCACCTAAAAATGGTCTTAAGGCTATTTTCTCTTAAATCGGCACTAATTAGTCCCTTACAGGAGGAATAGAACAATTCCTGCCATTCGCTTATCTCTAGTGTTGAATGTGTATCTGTTTCCCAGTTGAGCATGACCGCTGGTTTATTTTCATTAATTAAGTTTTGTAACGCAAGATATAACAGTGAAATGGATTTCTTGGGTCTAGAGGGGGTACAGCACAATCTCTCCAATGTAGTGCTAATCTGTTTGTGCATGTGTGGTATATATCGATTTAGTGCAGATGCAATCTGTAAATATAAATACCAATGTAGGGGAATGGGTGTCAACTTTTCTCTTAGTTGATTGAAGGTTAGTGGTTTGTTATGTGCTAGCAAGTCCCCTACCCGGTACAGACCCTTGTTTTCCCATTTGTCTAACTGTCTTCGGTAGTCATGTGGAATAAGATATTTAAGTGGCATCTTAGAGGAAAAGCTTGGCATCAGTTTTTCATTTTTCGTTAGTGTTGTCCAATGATCAATCGAAAATACTGTGGTTTGGGAGTATTTTTTGATTTTACCTTGGGGTTGAAGTCTGTCCCAAACCAAATCTCCCGGGGAATCTAATTCTCCTATCTCCTTCTCTAGGTCCATCCACACCAAGTATTTTATTGAGGATCCCATCAGCGCAGTTTGGGCCAGCCTAGATGCGTCGTAATAATTAAGTAAATCAGGGACCCCTGCCCCCCCTAATTGTCTATGTCTAGTTAGTACTCTATAAGGGAGTCTCGATTGCTTTTTGCCGTTTACAAAGCAGATAATATCTGTCTGAAGGGTTTTTAGGTCTTTTTTTGGGACTAGTATAGGCAAGGTCCGAAACAAATAGAGGATTCTTGGTAATAGATTCATCTTTATTGCAGAGATCCTGCCATACCAAGAAAAGTTAAGAAGCTTCCATTTAGCCATATCTCTTCGCAATTCTCTATACATAGGGAGATAGTTTGTATTATATAAATCACTATAGCGAACCGTTAACTTAATTCCTAGGTATTTAATATATGATTTGGCCCATGAGAATGAGAAATTCAGTTCGATTAGTTTTTTTGTGTGGGCTGGTAAAGATATTGCTAGCGCCTCACTTTTATCCATATTGATCTTATATCCTGACACAATAGAGAACCTCTGTAGGATATCATAGAGGCCTGTTAAAGACGTAAGGGGTCTGGTCAGCGTCAGCAGAACATCGTCCGCGAAGAGGGTGATTTTATAGTCAGTGTCTTTAATTTTAAGTCCTGTTACATCGGGGGAGCGTCTAATACTAGCCGCCAGAGGTTCCATGCATAGGGCGAATAGCAACGGGGATAGTGGGCATCCCTGCCTCGTGCCATTTCGTATGTAAATGGGCCCAGAGTGATGTCCCATGGCACCTACCGTAGCCATGGGGTTAGAGTATATGCTTCTCAAGGCTTCTACAAAAGGGCCTCCAAATCCCATTCTGTCCAGAACCGTGAACATGTATGTCCAGTCAACTCTGTCAAACGCCTTCTCCGCGTCCAATGACAGGACCAGAGAAGGCGTTCTAGTGTGGTCTAGGTGATTTATTGCAGTGATTATGCGCCGAACATTGTCCGGTGCTTCTCTACCTAAAACAAACCCTACCTGGTCTGGGTGTACTATGTTCGGGAGGATATATTTCAACCTGTTTGCTAAAATCTTAGTGAAAATTTTCAAGTCCTGATTTATAAGGGATATAGGTCTATAGCTGGTGCAGCATTTCGGGTTTTTCCCTGGTTTAGGGATGACAACTATTTTAGCTCTTAGAAGATCAGATGGAATCTCGTAACCTTGCATAATATAATTTGAGAATTTAACTAAATGTGGGGCTAATGAGGCTTTAAATAGTTTATAATATTCCCCGGGCAGACCATCCGGACCCGGGGCCTTCCCTGGCTTTAGATCTTTGATAGCCTGTTGTACCTCATTAATAGTGATTTCCTTGTTAAGGTCATCTCTTTCTGTTTCTGTAATGGAGGGGAGTTGGGCTTCGTCTAATAATTTAGTAAGTATGGTTTCGGTATGTGGGGAATGGCTGACATGAGTTCCCTCGTATAACGTGCTATAGTATTGAGCAAAGCAATCAACAATTTCCTGCGGGTGGGATGTAGTGGTGCCGTCTTGTTTTTGAATTTGTGGTATTGTAGCTAATTTTGTTCTCTCGCGAATTCTATTCGCCATATATCTGTCGGGTTTATTAGTATAAATATAGTAATTTGTCTTGAGTCGGAATGCTGCTTTTACCGCTTGATCATTTAGAATTGCTGCTAGTTTTGTGCGCTTGTCATTGAGTTGCGTAAGTATACTTCCAGATTGTGTAAGTTTGTGTTGTCTCACTAGCGTGTCTATCTCTTTTTGGAGAGTTAATCTTTGTGTGTTGTTTTTGCGGAGTAAGATAGATTTTTCTTTAATGAGCAGTCCCCTCAAGTAAGTCTTATGAGCTGCCCATGTTGAAATAGGATTATCTGTAGATCCTGTGTTAATGTCCCAATACTCCAGCATACTTTGTGTGATTGTGTTGTGGACCATAGGATCTTTTAGACAGATTGGATCGTATGTCCAAACTCTTTTCCTATTTGGTACCTGAATACTGCCTAATTTGAGTTGCACTATAGAGTGATCCGACCACACACAGGAGTGAATGGACGAAGTTATCAATATAGGTTGTAAGAACTGACTAACAAAAACATAGTCTAATTTTGTATATGTCTTATGTGCTGCTGAAAAAAAGGTAGTGTCGTCTGTGTGACCATATAAAGCTTTCCAGGAGTCTATTAGAGCAAGTGTGGTTAGGTGATCTTGTATTAGTTTAGTCATTTTGCATTGCTTATTCTGTTTATTAGTGAGCGTAAGGTGAGATCCTCTAGATTGTAGCGTAAAATCTACATTAAAATCGCCTGCCAGAATCGTCCTCGTCTGAGACCACTCTGTCAGAAGGTGTGTAATATGTCTAATGAAAGTATCTTGTTTATCATTAGGAGCATATATATTGCATAGGGTAATATCAGTTCCCTGGATCTGACCTCTCACAATTAGAAATCTACCTTCCTTGTCCTCTATTGTTTCCCTATGTACAAAGGGCAATGAAGAATGTATAAGTATAGATACCCCGCGTTTTTTTGTGTCTGATGTGGAGTGAAAGTGTTGTGGAAAAGCCTTGGTCCAATATTTCGGTATCTGAGCCTTCATAAAGTGAGTTTCCTGAAGGAAAACTATATTTGCTTGTAAGGATTTATACTGTGTGATTGCTGTCCTACGTTTGATATCTGAATTCAGACCCCTAGCATTGTGGGATATTAAGTTAATGGTCCATATATCCATATTTTATAATGTATGTATGATCTCTAACATGACCATTGCTTTTTAAGTGTACTTTGAAATAAGGATCTAAAACTGTTTTGCAAGCAATCAGGGAGAAACACATCATATAGTCATTCATATTATAATTTACCTTAAATCTTCTTCTTAGTAGTCGTGACACCTTGTGAGGGTCTGGGTAAAGATACCTAGTGTGTGACCGATTGAATTTAGTGACTGTGTAGTATGAGCAATCCCATACTGAACTGATAACATTAACTAAAAAACAAAAAATAGAACAATAAAACAGAAAAACAGTAACGTGTAAATTGTATATAACATCTAATAACATTCGGTGATTACACATCTAGGCGGGTGTGCATTGTAAAGCTAGATGCGTATTTAAGAGCAGTCTTAGTATGATAAAGTTCAGATTAATTTTAGGCTACCTCCAAATATTTGGCAGCTCCAAAGACAGTCTTAGTAGGTGCATAGCATACCTGTTTTGTCCGCTGAAGCTAATGGCTCCAGAGGAGAAATAAACATGAAACCCCTTCTTTCCCCCCAATCTAAATATACATTTAACAGATTACAGAAGTGTACTCATCTGCAACTTGTCCTCAGCGTCAGGAGTCCATTACTGTCGAGGTCCTCCAGGATTATTGCAACTCAGTTCTGCTTATCCTTTGGTTAAGTTCCTGATATGGTGTTGTAAACTGTTTCCAGCATTAGGAGTGTATTCCTGTGAGGGTCCCCCCCAAATGCTGCAACTTGATTCAGTTATGTTCAAAGTTAAGTTCCCAATATGATATTGAAAGATTGATGGGACTTCAGGTTCTTTGCTTCTTCTTTGCCACCTTGGACCATCTGTCCGTTGGTTGTTGGGAGGGCTGATGTATCTCTTTGTTTCCCTGGGATGAGGTAGGTATGTCTGGGCAGTTGAGTTTGAAGTATTGGCATATTTCTGGGATCTCTGCTGGATCTTTAATTGACAAATTCTTCCCATCGTGTTGAATATTGAGGGAAAATGGGAATCCCCATCTGTAGGGTATCTGGTTTTTACGTAGAAGTTGTGTGAGAGGGCGCAGGGTACCTCGCCTTTGCAGTGTTCTTAAACATAAATCTTGAAAGAACTGGATAACTGAGCCTTTAAATTTGAAAGTCGGGTTCTTTCTTGCTGCTGTCATTATCTCCTCTTTTTCTCGAAAACGCAGCATCTTTATTATTATATCTCTTGGTGGATCTCCTTTTTTGGGTTTTGCTCGTAAGGCCCTATGCGCCCTCTCTATTTCATATTTGCCATCTTCTTTATTATCTGTAACAGCTTGAAATAGCTGCAAAAGAAAATCAGGCAGCTCCGAAGGTGTGACGGCTTCGGGGACTCCCTTCAACCTTAGATTGCATCGGCGGCTTCTGTTTTCTAAATCCTCCATCTTGTCATGAATTTCAGCTATATCTTGTTGATGGGAGGCCATATTTTGGGACAATGCACTTATCTCTTCCATTGTTGTCTCCTCTTTCTCTTCGAGTGATTCAACTCTGGTTCCTAGGTCTTTGATATCCTGTTTAATATCTGCTAGACTAGTGGTAACTGTGGTCTGTAAGGTATCCATCTTTTCCCACATCTTATCGAAGATCGTGTTGATGTCTTGTTTAGATACAAGATTATTAATATCTGCTTTTGTTGCTGGGGTTAGATCTGCATTAGTAGTTTGGGAGTCTGTGTCAGAGTCCATGTCTTCCTCTGATGGTACAGTATCTGTCCCTAGTCCTTTATCTCCTTTAGATGACTTAAAAAAGGGATGTTGCGATTTTGCATTGGGTCCTGCTTTATTCTGTTTTCTAACAGACATAGTTGTCCCCTGCACCAACAAATATATTTTATGCAGACGGAAAAAGAAAAGAAGGGGAAGGGGAATATTCTGTCCCTTGTTTGTAGTCAGATAAATCAAGCCGGGTAGGCAATGCTAAATATAATATCTTTGAGATCCGAGTATCAGTGTCCCACTACCTCATATGCTGAATTGACATCTGGCTTCATAGAACAGTTAGCATATATAGACATTTGTGCCTCAAATAATTGTGCGGTTTGTGATGAGCTACTGTCTCTTAGCTGCCGGTATATAACTTTCTGTGGGCCTTCGATATCTGCCTTTCACATGCTTGTTCCCCTAAATAAATCTTTGGGGCTTTATGGTATCATCTGGCTCTTGCCCTGTGTAGGGGGTGAACTTTTCAGTTGCTGGATAGTTGCTAATGGCTTTGGGATATATCTATATTGTTGATTGCGCATTTACATTTTCCTTGTCATATACCGGATGCTGGGGCCCTGTCATTTGTGATCTCTGTTGCTTAATCCTCTGCTCTCTGAAGCTTTTTTGCAAGGGTCTCAAGATATGTACATTTATGCCTCTGCATGCTATGTGCTGGCTCCCGGTCCCTGTAAGCTGTGTAATATATCATATGCCAAAGATCCTGTCAGGATAGTGTAGTAATGGCGGCTTATAGCACTATTCAGTTCCCCCTCCTCTTATCTCAACTATGTGTTGCGTTGCATCAAGTGGCTAATTGAGATCTCTTACCGGAGCCGGGTTAAGCTGTGTTACGGTAACAGATGGATTTCATCTTCATCCCCACTTGCTTGTTTCCATGGTCCTCTGTGACCGGCTCCCTTAATGGCGGGCGCTCTGAGGTGTTCACTGCGTGGGTGTCTGTTTTGATTCCTTGCCGTGCAGGCTCTCCTCAGTGTGATTTACCTCGACTCAATTTTGTCCCACTAGTCTCAGGGAGATTGTCTGCTATATTTTAGCTAGTTTAGCTCATTATTTGAACTTTTGCAGCTTTTTATCTGCTTTCAATGCACAGAGCACAGTGATTAAGCAGCCATCACTGTGCTCCTCCAGGCTCCGCCATCTTGGATGATGTAATTTAAAGGGAAACCTCATTCAGAAGAAGACGTTGATTGAAGAGGATGCTCCGCGCTGGATATCTTGAAGATTGACCCACTCCGTGCCGGATGGATGAAGATAGAAAATGCCGTCTGGATGAAAACTTCTGCCCGGTTGGGTGAAGACTTCTGCCCTGTTGGATGAAGACTTCTGCCGCTTCGTTGAGGACTTCTGCTGGCTTCGTTGAGAATGGATGTCGGGTCTTCAAAAACTGTAAGTAGATCTTCGGGGGGTTAGTGTTAGACTTTTTTAAGGGTGTATTGGGTGGGTTTTATTTTTAGATTAGGGTTTTGGGCAGACAAAGAGCTAAAAGGCAATGCCCATCCAAATGCCCTTTTCAGGGCAATGGAGAGCTTAGGTTTTTTAGGTAGGATTTTATTTGGGGGGTTGGTTGTGTGGGTGGTGGGTATTACTGTTGGGGGTTGTTTGTATTTTTTTTACAGGTAAAAGAGCTGATTTCTTTGGGGCAATGCCCCACAAAATACCCTTTTAAGGGCTATTGGTAGTTTAGGCTAGGGTTTTTTTTAATTTTTTTGGGGGGGGGGCTTTTTTATTTTGAAAGGGCTGTTAGATTAGGTGTAATTAGTTTAAATATCTGATAATTTCTTTTTTTTATTTTGTGTAATTTAGTGGGTTTTCTGTAATTTAGTTAATTGTATTTAATTTATGTAATTTATTTAATTGTAGTGTAAGGTTAGGTTTTATTTTACAGGTAAATTTGTATTTATTTTAGCTAGGTAGTTAGTAAATAGTTAATAACTATTTAGTAACTAATCTACCTAGGTAAAATAAAACATAATTTATATAAGAACTTACCTGATAAATTAATTTCTTTCATATTGGCAAGAGTCTATGAGCTAGTGACCTATGGAGGGGCAAAATTTCCCAAACCTCAACATGCCTATAAATACACCCCTCACCACACCCACAATTCAGTTTAATGAATAGCCAAGAAGTGGGGTGATAAAGAAAGGAGTAAAAAGCATCAACAAAGGAATTTGGAAATAATTGTGCTTTATACAAAGAAATCGTAACCACCAAAAAAAGGGTGGGTCTCATGGACTCTTGCCAATATGAAAGAAATTAATTTATCAGGTAAGGTCTTACATAAATTATTTTTTCTTTCATGTAATTGGCAAGAGTCCATGAGCTACTGACGTATGGGATAGCAATACCCAAGATGTGGAACTCCACGCAAGAGTCACTAGAGAGGGAGGGATAAAAAATAAAAACAGCCATTTCCGCTGAAAAAATTGAATCCACAACCCAAATTAAGTTTAGTCTCATAATTGAAAAGAAAAAACTTAAATTAGAAGCAGAAGAATCAAACTGAAACAGCTGCCTGAAGAATGTTTCTACCAAAAAACTGCTTCCAAAGAAGCAAATACATCAAAATGGTAGAATTTAGTAAAAGTATGCAAAGAAGACCAAGTTGCTGCTTTGCAAATCTGATCAACTGAAGCTTCATTATTAAAAGCCCAAGAAATGGAAACTGATCTAGTACAATGAGCTGTAATTCTCTGAGGCGGGGTTTTACCCAACTCCAATTAAGCTTGATGAATCAAAAGCTTTAACCATGATGACAAAGAAATGGCAGAAGCCTTCTGACCTTTCCTGGAACCAGAAAAGATAGACTAGAAGTCTTCCTGAAATCTTTAGTAGCTTCAACATAATATTTCACAGCTCTCACCACATCCAAAGAATGTTAAGATCTCTCCAAAAAATTCTTAGGATTAGGACACAAAGAAGGGACAACAATTTCTCTATTAATGTTGTTAGAATTCACAACCTTATGTAAGAAATTAAATGAAGTCTGCAAAACTGCCTTATCCTGATGAAAAATTAGAAAAGGAGATTCACAAGAGAGAGCAGATAATTCAGAAACTCTTCTAGCAGAAGAGATGGCCAAAAGGAACAACACTTTCCAAGAAAGTAGTTTAATGTCCAAAGAATGCATAGGCTCAAATGGAGTTGCCTGTATAACCTTCAAAACCAAATTAAGACTCCAAGGAGGAGAGATTGATTTTAATGACAGGCTTGATACGAACCAAAGCCTGAACAAAACAGTGAATATCAGGAAGTTTAGCAATTTTTCTGTGGAATAAAACAGAAACAGCAGAGATTTGTCCTTCAAACCTTTATCCAAACCATCCTGAAGAAACTGTAAAGTTCTAGGAATTCTAAAAGAATGCCATGAAAATTTCTGAGAAGAACACTGCTGGTATTACGAGTCTTGCTGGTACAGATGTACCGCTCACTTTTTTGGCTAGACTTGGAAATACCGCAAATCCACTTACGTAAATTGCGTATCCTATTTTTTCAATGGGACTTGCATAGCGCCGGTATTACAAGTCTGCCAAAAAGTGAGCGGTAGACCCTCTCCTGTCAAGACTGGTACCGCATTTTAAAGTCAGTAGTTAAGAGTTTTACACTACAACGCCGTAGCATAAAACTCTTAACTAAAGTGCTAAAAAGTACACTAACACCCATAAACTACCTATTAACCCCTAAACCGAGGCCCTCCCGCATCATAAACACTAAAAAAAAATTTTTAGCCCCTAATCTGCCGAACCGGACACTGCCGCCACCTACATTATACTTATGAACCCCTAATCTGCTGCCCCCAACATCGCTGACACCTATATTATATTTATTAAACCCTAATTTGCCACCCCCAATGTCACCGCCACTATATTAAAGTTATTAACCCCTAAATCTAAGTCTAACCCTCAACCTAACACCCCCTAACTTAAATATAATTAAAAGAAATCAAAATAAATATTCCTATCATTAACTAAATAATTCTGATTTAAAACTAAATACTTACCTGTAAAATAAACCCTAAGCTAGCTACAATATAACTAATAGTTACATTGTATCTAGCTTAGGGTTTATTTTTATTTTACAGGCAAGTTTGTATTTATTTTAACTAGGTAGACTAGTTATTAAATAGTTATTAACTATTTAATAACTACCTAGCTAAAATAAATACAAAAGTACCTGTAAAATAAAACCTAACCTAAGTTACACTAACACTTAACACTACACTATAATTAAATTAATTCCTTAAATTAAATACAATTAAATAAAATTAGCTAAATTACAAAACCCCCCACTAAATTACAGAAAATAATAAACAAATTACAAGATTTTTTAAACTAATTAAACCTAATCTAATCCCACTAACAAAATAAAAAAGCCCCCCAAGATAAAAAAAGCCCTACCCTACACTAAATTACAAATAGCCCTTAAAAGGGCCTTTTGCGGGGCATTGTCCAAAAGTAATCAGCTCTTTTACCTGTAAAAAAATTACAACCCCCCCCCAACATTAAAACCCACCACCCACACAACCAACCCTACTCTAAAACCCACCCAATACCCCCTTAAATAAAACTAACACTAACCCCTTGAAGATCACCTTACCGGGAGAAGTCTTCATCCAAGCCGGGCTGAAGTCCTCAACAAAGCCAGGAGAAGTCTTCCTCCAAGCCGGGCAAAGTGGTTCTCCAGACGGGCAGAAGTCTTCATCCAGACGACATTTTCTATCTTCATCCATCCAGCGCGGAGCGGGTCCATCTTCAAGACATCCGACGCAGAGCATCCTCTTCTGATGACGGCTAACACTGAATGAAGGTTCCTTTAAATTATGTCATCCAAGATGGCGTCCTTTCAATTCCGATTGGCTGATAGAATTATTTCAGCCAATCTGAATTAAGGTAGAAAAAATCCTATTGGCTGATGCAATCAGTCAATAGGATTGAAGTTCAATCCTATTGGCTGATCCAATCAGCCAATATGATTGAGCTTGCATTCTATTGGCTGTTCCAATCAGCCAATAAAATGCCAGCTCAATCCTATTGGCTGATTGCATCAGCCAATAGGATTTTTTCTACCTTAATTCTAATTTAGGGCTTTTTTTATTGGGGGGGGGGGCTTTTTTATTTTGTTAGTGGGATTAGATTGGGTGTAATTAATTTTTTTAGGGGTTAATAATATAATGTAGGTGTCGGCGATGTCGGAGACGGCAGATTAGGGGTTAATAAGTGTAAGATTAGGGGTGTTTAGACTAAGGGTTCATGTTAGGGTGTTAGGTGTAGACATAAAATTAATTTCCCCATAGGAATCAATGGGGCTGCATTAAGGAGTTTTACGCTGCTTTTTTGCAGGTGTTAGACTTTTTTTCAGCCGGCTCTCCCCGTTGATTCCTATGAGGAAATCGTGCACAAGCACGTTACACCAGCTCAGCGCTAATGTAAGCAGCGCTGGTATTGGAGTGTGGTAATGAGCAAAATTTTGCTCAACGCTTACTTCTTGTCTGGTTTGTTAAAACCAGTAATACCAGCGCTGTCTGTAAGTGAGCGGTGAGGGAAAACTGCTTGTTAGCACTGCACAGCCTCTAACGCAAAACTCGTAATCTAGGTGAAAGTTTGTAAAAACTGAATTGTGGGTGTGGTGAGGGGTGTATTTATAGGCATTTTGAGGTTTGGGAAACTTTGCCCCTCCTGGTAGGATTGTATATCTCATACGTCACTAGCTCATGGAATCTTGCCAATTACATGAAAGAAATACAAACTTAGCTGTGATATAAAAATAAAACCTAAGCTAGATACAATGTAACTATTAGTTATATTGTAGCTAGCTTAGGGTTTATTTTACAGGTAAGTATTTAGTTTTAAATAGGAATTATTTAGTTATTAATAGTAGGCTTTATTTAGATTTATTTTAATTACATTAAAGTTAGTGGGTTAGGGTTAGATTTAGGGTTAGGTTTAGGGGTTAATACATTTAGTATAGTGTCGGCGACGTTGGGGGCAACAGATTAGGTGTTAATAAGTGTAGGTAGGTTGCGGTGACATTGGGAGAGGGAGATTAGGGGTTAATAACATTATGTAGGTGTTGGCGATGTTGGGGCAGCAGATTAGGGGTTAATAAGTATAATGTAGGTGTTGGGGTGGCAGATTAGGGGTTAATAAGTATAATTTATGTGTCGGCAATGTCGGGGGCGGCAGATTAGAGGTTAATAAGTGTAAGATTAAGGGTGTTTAGACTCGGGGTTCATGTTAGGGTGTTAGGTGCAAACATAAATTTTCTTTCCCCATAGGAATCAATGCTGCTGCGTTACGGAGCTTTACGCTCCTTTATTGCAGGTGTTAGACTTTTTTTCAGCCGGCTCTCCCCATTGATGTCTATTGGGAAATCGTGCACGAGCACATAAAACCAGCTCACCGCAGCTCACCACAGCGCTGGTATTGGAGTGCGGTATGGAGCTCAATTTTGCTCTTCGCACGCTTCTTGCCTGCTAACGCCGGGTTTTTGTAAACCTGTAATACTAGTGCTGTAGGTAAGTGAGCGTTGACAAAAACTTGCAAGCTAGCACCACGCCACTCATAATGCAAAACTCTGAATCTAGCCGATAGTATTTACAGCCGTGAATACACTGACACGCTGCTACACAGATACAGCATCAACTCTGAAAAGCTTCAGTCATCTTATTTCTACTCCGGTCACTGCATCGGCTATAATAGTGAATGTTTAGTGACTGTTGGGGTAATTAAACTCCTTTTGTGTATGTGATAAAAACAATTATTCTATTGTCAACCAAGATTGCCAGGGACTGTCTGCCACACGGGATTCCCTTGAACATATCAGGATATATGACTGGATATTTCAGGAAAGTAGGTCTACAGGGAGTGCAGAATTATTAGGCAAGTTGTATTTTTGAGGATTAATTTTATTATTGAACAACAACCATGTTCTCAATGAACCCAAAAAACTCATTAATATCAAAGCTCAATAGTTTTGGAAGTAGTTTTTAGTTTGTTTTTAGTTATAGCTATTTTAGGGGGATATCTGTGTGTGCAGGTGACTATTACTGTGCATAATTATTAGGCAACTTAACAAAAAACAAATATATACCCATTTCAATTATTTATTTTTACCAGTGAAACCAATATAACATCTCAAAATTCACAAATATACATTTCTGACATTCAAAAACAAAACAAAAACAAATCAGTGACCAATATAGCCACCTTTCTTTGCAAGGACACTCAAAAGCCTGCCATCCATGGATTCTGTCAGTGTTTTGATCTGTTCACCATCAACATTGCGTGCAGCAGCAACCACAGCCTCCCAGACACTGTTCAGAGAGGTGTACTGTTTTCCCTCCTTGTAAATCTCACATTTGATGATGGACCACAGGTTCTCAATGGGGTTCAGATCAGGTGAACAAGGAGGCCATGTCATTAGATTTTCTTCTTTTATACCCTTTCTTGCCAGCCACGCTGTGGAGTACTTGGACGCGTGTGATGGAGCATTGTCCTGCATGAAAATAATGTTTCTCTTGAAGGATGCAGACTTCTTCCTGTACCACTGCTTGAAGAAGGTGTCTTCCAGAAACTGGCAGTAGGACTGGGAGTTGAGCTTGACTCCATCCTCAACCCGAAAAGGCGCCACAAGCTCATTTTTGATGATACCAGCCCAAACCAGTACTCCACCTCCACCTTGCTGGCGTCTGAGTCGGACTGGAGCTCTCTGCCCTTTTTCCAATCCAGCCACGGGCCCATCCATCTGGCCCATCAAGACTCACTCTCATTTCATCAGTCCATAAAACCTTAGAAAAATCAGTCTTGAGATATTTCTTGGCCCAGTCTTGACGTTTCAGCTTGTGTGTCTTGTTCAGTGGTGGTCGTCTTTCAGCCTTTCTTACCTTGGCCATGTCTCTGAGTATTGCACACCTTGTGCTTTTGGGCACTCCAGTGATGTTGCAGCTCTGAAATATGGCCAAACTGGTGGCAAGTGGCATCTTGGCAGCTGCAGGCTTGACTTTTCTCAGTTCATGGGCAGTTATTTTGAGCCTTGGTTTTTCCACACGCTTCTTGCGACCCTGTTGACTATTTTGAATGAAACGCTTGATTGTTCGATGATCACGCTTCAGAAGCTTTGCAATTTTAAGAGTGCTGCATCCCTCTACAAGATATCTCACTATTTTTGACTTTTCTGAGCCTTTCAAGTCCTTCTTTTGACCCATTTTGCCAAAGGAAAGGAAGTTGCCTAATAATTATGCACACCTGATATAGGATGTTGATGTCATTAGACCACACCCCTTCTCATTACAGAGATGCACATCACCTAATATGCTTAATTGGTAGTAGGCTTTCGAGCCTATACAGCTTGGAGTAAGACAACATGCATAAAGAGGATGATGTGGTCAAAATACTCATTTGCCTAATAATTCTGCACTCCCTGTAATATAAAGCCTGCATCACATTTTGACTTTTAATTGATCCACTTGTAGACCAGCCCTACAAAATGTGCTAACTATAAAGACTTAAATGTCTATAGCAAAAAGCAATTCTGATTAGAATGTGCCATTTAATTATACTATTTTAGATTGTCCTTAAAATACTTATGTATTAAAAATATTTTGAGGATAATAGGGAATAATTTTGTGGGTTTTTTTTTTTATGGTCTTCAACTTAAATATCTTTAGGGGGTAATAAAGCAGGATAGTCATTAGCTAAAGCTTCTTGGGAATAGACAATACAATTTCATATACATTCACTAACAGGGTAAGTATCAAAACATACAAATCAACAATTTATACTTTTATAGCTTTATATAAACGACATGTTTATACTACACCATCATTGATAGACTACTACATTAAATGCACTATAATATATTGTTTCCTACAGGCAAATTGATTATTTAAACCTTGCTATAATGGAAATAAGTCTCCAAATGAGCTTAAAAGTGCTTACTCAGGTGGCATAAACAAAGAGCAGTATCATACTTGTTGTTTGTCTCTAAAGGTGCATAAACTTGCTAACTCAGGTGGCATAAAAACAGAGCAATAGTGTATTTTTGGGACATCCTTATTCCGCAGTTTATAAAAGAGTAGATTGTTTATGATGACTATAGTTCACAAAGTTTCCTCTTCCTAACACACCTGAAAAATACAATTTTCTCATTAAATTGGATATAAAAATGTCCAGAAATACACTTGAAAAAACAGGAAACACACATTTTTTTTTCTTTCATAAATTAGGTAGAGCATAGAATTTTAAAGAATGTTCCAGTTTACTTCTGTTATCAAATTTGCTTCAGTATCTTGGTATCATTTGTTGAAGAAGCGGCAATGCCCTTCTCATTTCTAACTGAACACATGGGGTGAGCCAATAACAATAGGCATATATATGCATCCACCAATCAGCAGCTAGTACCCAGGTGCTTTGTTGCTCCTGAGCTTGCCTAGAGAAACCTTTCAACAAAGGATAACAAGAGAAGGAAGCAAATTAAATAATGGAAGTAAATTGGAAAGTTCTTTAAAATGTATGCTCTGTCTGAATCATGAATGCTAATTATGACTTTACTGTCCCTTTAATAATTTGATACATGTTCAAATTAGTAAATAGAATGAGCTTTTTTTCTAATTTAAAAATCAGCCAATAGTGAAAAAATTACCACTACCAACCTCTATAAAACAAGAATTACAGAGAAGAGGCAGACTGAAGTGTGGGATGGAGGGAAAAGAATCCAGGACGTTTACATCATGGAGAAGATAAACAGAGCTGGACTACTTTGGATCAAGATGCAAGACACCAGAACAGTTTTTGGTGTATATTTTTAAGGGCTATTTTTTAATATAGAGCTTTTAGAGGATCCATTTTAGGGGGTATTTTCTTTTAACATTTTTTTAGTGTAGGTTTTAGCGGTCTTTTGTTTTAGGGAGCTTATATTTGTAATGCAATTTTATCAGGGATTTTTAATGGTCTTTTGTTTTTTACTCTGTTGTTTATTTAGGGGACTTTTTGTTTTTATGGGGCAAAACTCATGCTATGCCGTGCTGATAGTCAAAATATTATTGTGCTAAATAAATATGTTCACACTGTGCCTCAAGGTTAATCGCTCGCATTCACCCAGAGCACGCATCTTAAGTTAAAATTGAGTCTCCAAGCTGTGTACCAATACAACAAATTCTGTACATTTTACTGCGCATCCTATGGATTAGTTGGCTGAAGGCTTTACTTTTTTGTTTCTGACATCCACCATGCACTGGAAAATTGCTGACAGCTATCATCTTCACTGTTTTCACAGTAAAGACCACAGCACAGCTGCTCTGGGAGAGAGAATTCCTGAAATGATCTTTAACCCATGCTGCACCAAACGGTGGTCCACATTAACAATGGCTAGGCACCAAACACCATAATGTTAGTTCTTTGCTTTGCCGACTTTGCAGATCACATGGGCCTATATATCTAACTATTTAAAAAGGAAAAAACTTTTTTAGAAAAAAATAAATATTCCCAACCTTTTGCATCCTCAGTGGGTTCCTATCCTCGACTATATAGTTGGAAGTCCCCTGAGGGAGTAAACCCATAAAATGTTTTATGCTTATATTTTTATGTGTATATATATATATATATATATATATATATATACTGTATATAAATATATATATATACAGTATATACATACATACACACACACACAAAATGTATGCTTACCTGATAAAAAAAATTGTTTCGGAATGATAATGGGCCACAGTCCTCCATAACATATGGGACATATTTCCTGCCTCTAGGAGGATGTCAGTAACCCATACAAGAGCTTTAAAACCCTTCAACCTCCCATCTCTCTTAGTTGTATGTCTTGCTGAGAAGAGAATGAGAAGGAAAGGTAGGAAAAGCAAAGCAGGATCTATAGAGGTGTAATTAGAACTGCCATACAAAAATGGGCGGGTCCTGTGGACCATCATCATCCCTTAAGGAAATAATTTATCAGGGAAGCATACATTTTGATTTCTTTGGTAAAATGATGATGACAGTGGCACTTTTTGGCTGTTTAGCCATGGTGTCTCTACTTTACATATATTTTTTTTTTGTTTTGTAGCACATTAGCAGTGTGTATTATTCTGTTGCTTTTTGGATATTACTTAATGCAGTGATCTACCGCTGCATACACACTCTGGGTCAGTACAGCCTGAATTTTTGGTACCATGCAGCTGATGCACCTGAAGCCATGGTGTGCGACGCATGCAGGACAATCTTTTGGCATTTCTTATTTAGCCGACACTCTGGCCTGAAGAACTTGCCTGCCAAAAGCTGCTTACTAAAAAGCAAAACCGCAAGTTAAAAAAGTATGCAGATAAGACGTTTTGCAGCTTTGAAAGCTCCAAAAATATAAAATCTTTCAAAAACCCACAATGTTGCAATTGCTCTTGAAGAAAGAGCTGTAAGGCTTTTAGAAAGGTGACCTTCCAACCTTCAAGTAAGTCTTGAATACCATCTTATGAGTTAAAGGGACAGTATACACCAATTTTCATATAACTGCATGAAATAGACACTACTATAAAGAATAACATGCACAGATACTGATATAAAAATCCAGTATAAAACCATTTAAATACTTACTTAGAAGCTTCCACTTTAGCTCTGTTTAAAAGGTTACTGTATCTAGCTTAGGGTTTACTTTTATTTTACAGGCAAGTTTGTATTTATTTTAAATAGGTAGAATAGTTATTAAATAGTTATTAACTATTTATTAACTACCTAGCTAAAAAAAATACACATTTACCTGTAAAATAAAACCTAACCTAAGTTACAATAACACCAAACACTATAATTAAATAAATTAACTAAATTAAATGCAATTACCTAAATTACATTAAATTAGCTAAAGTACAAAAAACAAACACTAAATTACATAAAATAATAAACAAATTACAATATATTTAAACTAATTACAGCTAATCCAATAGCCCTATCAAAATAAAAAAAGCCCCCCCAAAATAAAAAAAAACCCTAGCCTAAACTAAACTACCAATAGCCCTTAAAAGGGCCTTTTGCGGGGCATTGCCCCAAAGTAATCAGCTCTTTTACCTGTAAATTTTTTTTACAAACAACCCCCCCAACAGTAAAACCCACCACGCACACAACCCCCAAATAAAATACTAGCTAAAAAAACCTAAGCTCCCCATTGCCCTGAAAAGGGCATTTGGATGGGCATTGCCCTTAAAAGGCAGTTAGCCCTTTTGCGGCCCAAAGTCCCTAACCTAAAAATAAAACCCACCCAATACACCCTTAAAAAAACCCTAACACTAACCCCCTGAAGATTGACTTACAGTTCTGAATATCCGACATCCATCCTCAAGGAAGCGGCAGAAGTCTTCATCCAACTGGGCCGAAGTCCTCAATGAAGCTGGGAGAAGTCTTCATCCAGACGGCATCTTCTATCTTCTTCCATCTGACATGGAGTGACTCCATCTTCAAGACAGCCAATAGGATTTTTTCTACCTTAATTCTGATTGGCTGATAGAATTCTATCAGCCAATCGGAATTTAAGGGACGCCATCTTAGATGACATCACTTAAAGGTACATTCATTCGTCGTTAGTCCATTGGATGAAGAGGATGCTCCACGTCAGAAATCTTGAAGATGGAGTCGCTCCGCGTCGGATGGATGAAGATAGAAGATGCCGTCTGGATGAAGACTGCTGCCCGTCTGGAGGACCACTTCACCCGGCTTCGATGAAGACTTCTCCCAGCTTTGTTGAGGACTTTGGCCCGGTTGGATGAAGACTTCTGCTGCTTCCTTGAGGATGGATGTCGGATCTTCAGAACTGTAAGTCCATCTTCAGGGGGTTAGTGTTAGTTTTATTTTAAGGGTGTATTGGGTGGGTTTTATTTTTAGGTTAGGGACTTTGGGCCGCAAAAGGGCTAACTGCCTTTTTAAGGGCAATGCCCATCCAAATGCCCTTTTCAGGGCAATAGGGAGCTTAGGTTTTTTTAGCTAGTATTTTATTTGGGGGGTTGGTTGTGTGGGTGGTGGGTTTTACTGTTGGGGGTTGTTTGTATTTTTTTTTTACAGGTAAAAGAGCTGATTACTTTGGGGCAATGCCCCACAAAAGGCCCTTTTAAGGGCTATTGGTAGTTTAGTTTAGGCTAGGGTTTTTTTATTTTGAGGGGGCTTTTTTATTTTGATAGGGCCATTAGATGAGGTGTAATTAGTTTAAATATCTTCTCATTTGTTTATTATTTTCTGTAATTTGGTGGGTTTTTTTTTTTGTACTTTAGCTAATTTAATTTAGTTAATTTATTTAATTATAGTGTAGTGTTAGGTGTTATTGTAACTTAGGTTAGGTTTTATTTTAAAGGTACTTTTGTATTTATTTTAGTTAGGTAGTTATTAAATAGTTAATAACTATTTAATAATTATTCTACATAGTTTAAATAAATACAAACTTGCCTGTAAAATAAAAATAAACCCTAAGCTAGCTACAATGTAACTATTAGTTATATTGTAGCTAGCTTAGGGTTTATTTTATAGGTAAGTATTTAGTTTTAAATAGGAATAATTTAGCTAATTATAGTAATTTTATTTAGATTTATTTAAATTATATTTATGTTATTGGGTGTTAGGGTTAGACTTAGCTTTAGGGGTTAATACATTTAGTATAGTGGCGGCGACATTGGGGGCGGCAGATTATGGGTTAATAAATGTAGGTAGGTGGCGGCGATGTTAGGGACTGCAGATTAGGGGTTAATAATATTTAACTAATGTGTGCGAGGTTGGAGTGCGGCTTAGGGGTTAATATGTTTATTATAGTGGCAGCGACGTTGGGGTAGCAGATTAGGGGTTAATAAGTGTAGGTAGGTTGCAGTGACATTGGGGGTGGAAAAATTAGAGGTTCATAAATATAATGTAGGTGTCGGCGATGTTGTGGGCAGCAGATTAGGGGTTCATAAATATAATGTAGGTGGCGGCGGTGTCAGGAGCTGCAGATTCGGGGTTAAAAATTGAATTTTAGTGTTTGCGATGCGGGAGGGCCTCATTTTATGGATTAATAGGTAGTTTATGGGTTTTAGTGTACTTTTTAGCACTTTAGTTATGAGTTTTATGTTACGGCATTGTAGTGTAAAACTCATAACTACTGAATTTTTAAATGCGTTAGGACTCTTGACGGGGTAGGGTGTACCGCTCACTTTTTGGCCTCCCAGGACAGACTCATAATACCGGCGCTATGGAAGTCCCATAGAAAAAACACAATTTATGCTTACCTGATAAATTTATTTCTCGTGTGGTGTATCCAGTCCACGGATCATCCATTACTTGTGGGATATTCTCATTCTTAACAGGAAGTTGCAAGAGGACACCCACAGCAGAGCTGTTATATAGCTCCTCCCCTAACTGCCATATCCAGTCATTCGATCGAAAACACGCAGAGAAAGGAGAAACCATAGGGTGCAGTGGTGACTGTAGTTTAAATGAAAAAATTACCTGCCTTAAAATGACAGGGCGGGCCTGGACTGGATACACCACAAGAGAAATAAATTTATTAGGTAAGCATAAATTGTGTTTTCTCTTGTAAGTTGTATCCAGTCCACGGATCATCCATTACTTGTGGGATACCAATACCAAAGCTAAAGTACACGGATGAAGGGAGGGACAAGGCAGGTACTTAAACGGAAGGTACCACTGCCTGTAAAACCTTTCTCCCAAAAATAGCCTCCGAAGAAGCAAAAGTATCAAATTTGTAGAATTTTGAAAAAGTATGAAGGGAAGACCAAGTCGCCGCCTTGCAAATCTGTTCAACAGAAGCCTCATTTTTAAAGGCCCAAGTGGAAGCCACAGCTTTAGTAGAATGAGCTGTAATCCTTTCAGGAGGCTGTTGGCCAGCAGTCTCATAGGCTAAGCGGATTATGCTTCTTAGCCAAAATGAAAGAGAGGTTGCCGAAGCCTTTTGACCTCTCCTCTGTCCAGAGTAGACAACAAACAAAGCAGATGTTTGACAAAAATCTTTAGTAGCTTGTAAGTAAAACTTTAAAGCATGAACCACTTCCAGATTGTGTAATAGACGTTCCTTCTTTGAAGAAGGATTAGGACACAAGGATGGAACAACAATCTCTTGATTGATATTCTTGTTAGATACCACCTTAGGTAAAAACCCAGGTTTGGTACTCAGGACTACCTTATCCGTATGGAAGATCAGATAAGGAGAATCACATTGTAAAGCAGATAACTCGGAGACTCTACGAGCCGAGGAAATAGCTACCAAAAACAGAACTTTCCAAGATAAAAGTTTGATATCTATGGAATGAAGAGGTTCAAACGGAACTCCTTGAAGAACCTTAAGAACCAAATTTAAGCTCCATGGGGGAGCAAAAGGTTTAAACACAGGCTTGATTCTAACCAAAGCCTGACAAAATGCCTGAACATCTGGAACATCTGCCAGACGCTTGTGCAAAAGAATAGACAGAGCAGAAATCTGTCCTTTTAAGGAACTAGCTGACAATCCTTTTTCCAAACCATCTTGGAGAAAAGATAATATCCTGGGAATCCTAACCCTTGGATTCACACCAATAAAGATATGTACGCCATATTTTATGGTAAATTTCCTGGTGACAGGCTTTCGTGCCTGTATTAAGGTATCAATGACTCGGAGAAGCCACGATTTGATAAAATCAAGCGTTCAATCTCCAGGCAGTCAGTCTCAGCGAAATTAGATTTGGATGGTTGAAAGGACCCTAAAGTAGAAGGTCCTGTCTCAGCGGCAGAGTCTATGGTGGAAAGGATGACATGTCCACCAGATCTGCATACCAGGTCCTGCATGGCCACGCAGGCGCTATGAAAATCACCAATGCTCTCTCCTGCTTGACCTTGGCAATCAGTCGAGGGAGCAGAGGAAACGGTGGAAACACATAAGCCAGGTTGAAAGACCAGGGCGCTGCTAGAGCATATATTAGCGTCGCCTTGGGATCCCTGGACCTGGATCCGTAACAAGGAAACTTGGCGTTCTAGCGAGACGCCATGAGATCCAGTTCTGGTTTGCCCCAATGATGAATCAATTGTGCAAACACCTCCGCATGGAGTTCCCACTCTCCCGGATGAAAAGTCTGACGACTTAAAAAATCCGCCTCCCAGTTCTCTACACCTGGGATATGGATAGCTGATAGGTGGCAAAAGTGAGTCTCTGCCCAGCAAATTATCTTTGAGACTTCTAACATCGCTAGGGAACTTCTTGTTCTCCCTTGATGGTTGATGTAAGCCTCAGTCGTGATGTTGTCCGACTGAAATCTGATGTACCTCAGAGTTGCTAACTGAGGCCAAGCCTGAAGAGCATTGAATATCGCTCTTCCAGAATAATTATTGGAAGGAGAGTCTCCTCCTGAGTCCATGATCCCTGAGCCTTCAGGGAGTTCCAGACTGCACCCCAACCTAGAAGGCTGGCATCTGTTGTTACAATTGTCCAATCTGGCCTGCGAAAGGTCATACCTTTGGACAGATGGACCCGAGATAGCCACCAGAGAAGAGAATCCCTGGTCTCTTGATCCAGATTTAGTAGAGGGGACAAATCTGTGTAATCCCCATTCCACTGACTGAGTATGCATAGTTGCAGCGGTCTGAGATGTAGGCGTGCAAACGGCACTATGTCCATTGCCGCTACCATTAAGCCGATTACTTCTATGCACTGAGCCACCGAAGGGCGCGGAATGGAATGAAGAACACGGCAGGAATTTAGAAGCTTTGATAACCTGGACTCCGTCAGGTAAATTTTCATTTCTACAGAATCTATCAGAGTCCCTAGGAAGGAAACTCTTGTGAGTGGGGATAGAGAACTCTTTTCCTCATTCACTTTCCACCCATGCGATCTCAGAAATGCCGGTACTATGTCCATATGAGACTTGGCAATTTGGAAGTTTGATGCCTGTATCAGGATGTCGTGTAACTAAGGGGCCACTGCTATGCCCCGCGGCCTTAGGACCGCCAGAAGCGACCCTAGAACCTTCGTAAAGATTATTGGGGCTGTAGCTAATCCAAAGGGAAGAGCTACAAACTGGTAATGCCTGTCTAGAAAGGCAAACCTGAGAAACCGATGATGATTTTTGTTATCGGAATGTGAAGATAAGCATCCTTTAAATCCACTGTAGTCATATATTGACCCTCCTGGATCATAGGTAGGAGGGTACGAATATTTTCCATCTTGAATGATGGAACTCTGAGGAATTTGTTTAAGATCTTTAGATCCAAAATTGGTCTGAAGGTTCCCTCTTTTTTGGGAACCACAAACAGATTTGAGTAAAAACCCTGTCCCTATTCCTCCTTTGGAACTGGATGGATCACTCCCATAACTAGGAGGTCTCGTACACAGTGTAAGAATGCCTCTCTCTTTATCTGGTTTGCAGATAATTGTGAAAGGTGAAATCTCCCTTTTGGGGGGGAAGCTTTGAAGTCCAGAAGATATCCCTGGGATATAATTTCCAACACCCAGGGATCCTGGACATCTCTTGCCCATGCCTGGGCAAAGAGCGAAAGTCTGCCCCCTACTAGATCCGTTACCGGATAGGGGGCCGTTCCTTCATGCTGTCTTAGAGGCAGCAGCAGGCTTTTTGGCCTGCTTACCTTTGTCCCAGGTCTGGTTTGGTCTCCAGGCCGTCTTGGACTGAGCAAAAGTTCTTTCTTGTTTGCATTAGAGGAAGTTGATGCCGCACTTGCCTTGAAGTTTCGAAAGGCACGAAAATTAGACTGTTTGGCCCTTGATTTGGACCTGTCCTGAGGAAGGGCATGACCTTTTTTTTCAGTGATATCAGCAATAATCTCCTTCAAACCAGGCCCGAATAGGGTCTGCCCCTTGAAGGGAATGTTAAGCAGCTTAGATTTTGAAGTCACGTCAGCTGACCATGATTTAAGCCATAGCGCCCTGCGTGCCTGTATAGCAAAACCAGAATTCTTAGCCGTTAGTTTAGTCAAATGAACAATGGCATCAGAAAACAAAGGAATTGGCTAGCTTAAGTGCTCTAAGCTTGCCAAGTATGTCATCCAATGGAGTCGCTACCTGTAAAGCCTCTTCCAGAGACTCAAACCAGGACGCCGCAGCAGCAGTGACAGGAGCAATGCATGCAAGGGGCTGTAGGATAAAACCTTATTGAATAAACATTTTCTTAAGGTATCCTTCTAATTTTTTATCCATTTGATCTAAAAAAGCACAACTGTCCTCGACAGGGATAGTAGTACGCTTTGCTAAAGTAGAAACTGCTCCCTCCACCTTAGGAACTGTCTGTCATAAGTCCCGTGTGGTGGCGTCTATTTTAAACATTTTTCTAAAAATAGGAGGGGAAGAGAACGTCACACCTGGTCTATCCCATTCCTTATTAATAATTTCTGTAAACCTTTTAGGTATTGGAAAAACATCAGTACACACCAGCACTGCATAGTATTTATCCAGTCTACACAATTTCTCTGGCACTGCAATTGTATCACAGTCATTCAGAGTAGCTAAAACCTCCCTGAGAAACACGCAGAGGTGTTCAAGCTTAAATTTAAATGTAGAAATATCAGAATCAGGTTGCATCATCTTTCCTGAGTCAGAAACATCACCCACAGACTGAAGCTCTCCTTCCTCAGTTTCTGCATATTGTGAGGCAGTATCAGACATGGTTCTTAAAGTGTCAGTATGCTCTGCATTTCATCTAACCCCAGAGCTATCTCGCTTACCTCTAAATTCAGGTAGTCTGGTTAACACCGCTGACAGTGTATTATCCATGACTGCCGCCATGTCTTGTAAAGTAATCGCTATGGGCGCCCTAGATGTACTTGGCGCCATTTGAGCGGGAGTCCCTTGAGCGGGAGTCAAAGGATCTGACATGTGGGGAGAGTTAGTCAGCATAACTTCCTCCTCGTCAGATTCCTATGGTGATAATTTTTTTTAAAGAGAGAATATGATCTTTATTGCTTAAAGTGAAATCAGTACATTTGGTACACATTCTAAGAGGGGGTTCCACCATGGCTTTTAAACATAATGAACAAGGAGTTTCCTCTACGTCAGACATGTTTGTACAGACTAGCAATGAGACTAGCAAGCTTGGAAAACACTTTAAATCAAGTTAACAAGCAAATATAAAAAATGGTACTGTGCCTTTAAGAGAAACAAATTTTGTCACAATTTGAAAAACAGTGAAAAAAGGCAGTAAATCAAACTAAATTTTTACAGTGTATGTAATAAGTTAACAGAGCATTGCACCCACTTGCAAATGGATGATTAACCCCATAATTCAAAAAACGGATCAAAAAAACGATATAGACGTTTTTTAACAGACACAACAAACTGCCACAGCTTGCTGTTGTCCTACCTTCCCCAATAAATGACTTTGGAAAGCCTTTGAGCCCTTTAGATATGTCCTATAGCATACAGGGGACTCCTGAGGGAAGCTGGATGTCACAGTTTGTAATTTTAACTGCAACAACTGTAACTTTTATACTACAACAGTGGAAAGCCTCAGGAAACTGTTTCTAGGCAAAATGTAAGCCAGCCATGTGGAAAAAACTAGGCCCCAATAAAGTTTTATCACCAAAGCATATATAAAAACGATTAAACATGCCAGCAAACATTTTATATTGCAATTTTATAAGGGTATTACCCCTGAGAGTAAGCATGATACCAGTCGCTATTAAATCACTGTATGCAGGCTTAACTTACATTAATCCGGTATCAGCAGCATTTTCTAGCATTTTCCATTTCTAGAAAAAATTGTAACTGCACATACCTCATAGCAGAGTAACCTGCACGCCATTTTCCCGCTGAAGTTACCTCTCTCCTCAGACATATGTGAGAACAGCAATGGATCTTAGTTACAACCTGCTAAGATCATAGAAAACTCAGGCAGATTCTTCTTCTATTTACTGCCTGGGATAAAATAGTACAACTCCGGTACCATTTAAAATAACAAACTTTTGATTGAAGATAAAAAACTAACTATATTTCACCACTCTCTCTTACTACCTCCATGCATGTTGAGAGTTGCAAGAGAATGGCTGGATATGGCAGTTAGGGGAGGAGCTATATAACAGCTCTGCTGTGGGTGTCCTCTTGCAACTTCCTGTTGGGAATGAGAATATCCCACAAGTAATGGATGATCCGTGGACTGGATACACCTTACAAGAGAAAAGACTTTACGAAGTTTACGTAAGTTGTTTTGCGGTAAGGCCAAAGAAGTGTGCTGTACAACAATACCTGCAAGACTCGTAATAGCAGCAGGCGTAAAAAAGCAGCGTTGGTACCTCTTAACGCTTCTTTTTTACCTTACCGCACAACTCGTAATCTAGCCGTAATTCTTTTACTCTATTACATTTTACCTGCAATATTTTTTTCTTTTAAATGAGTGTGCCTTGAGGTTAAACTTCTTTAGCATATCGCTTTTTATTACATCATATTAAAATGTCCTTGTATTGTATATTTAAGATTGCTTAGTTAAATTGCATACTCATTAAAATGTATCTCAACCAAATCTTCTGAAAGAATGAATGATGCTTTCATCTCCCTTATTTTATTAAGCTTTTTCCACAGGGGGAGCACATCATCTGTCTATTTTTCTTTTGTTTTTAAAATAACGGATTCTGAAATTGAGTTTGCATGACAAGTAAAGACATTCTATAACAAATGCAAATAAAATATGCTTTCTGGAACTTAGTCATGTATAGTATACTTATTAGATAGATAGATAGATAGATAGATAGATAGATAGATAGATAGATATTAGTGTAATGTACCTTGAAAAGGACACCTTTGAACACCATTGAGATTAAAACTTTTAGACATAATTGCCAATATTTCACAATATATATGACTATTTTAATTTTTGTGTGTTTTCTTGTTTTTTAGAATGTAAACTAAATTAGGAAAATGTGTAAGTAGTACTGTAAATGCAAGCAATATGGTAGGTACCTTCTAGCAGTAGTGACAAACACAATTGAACCCATAAATGTTCCAAAAAACAGTCAAGGACAAAACCTGAATGTTATTTTAGATTGCAAAAAATGTGGCTCAAGTGACCATTATGATTTTATTATTTTGAGAAATAATTTGATAATTACATAATAAGATCATTTAAAGATACTTAGCTTATGTGATGGATTAACATCTTACACACAAGTATACCCACATCACAAGTAGTCATGTGGACCCTTATTATTTGTTCTTGTAATTATGACTGTGATGAAAGTGGGAGGTGATGTCACTGGATAGGGGCGTGGCTTATAGCCGTCTATAGATAATCTATATCGCTGTTACTAAGTTAGATGTGTTGTACAAGCTGTATAATTCTATGTTCTGCAATAAAATAGCATTGTACCTTCTATGCTGTGTCCTGCATCTCATGACATGGTGTCAGAAGTACTTGCCTGCACTTCTGTTTCCTGAGATATGACGATGTCAAAGTTTGCCCCACCTGAGCCTTTTGATTTCTCTCAGTCTGCATCTTGGCCCACATGGTGTCTGTGGTTTCAACACTTAAGGATTGCTTCAAAGCTGGACAAGGAGAGTGGTTAAGTACAAGTTAATTATCTTTTATACTTTATGGGAAAAGATGTGGAGCCAGTGTTCAATGCCTTTATTTTCCAAGAAGGGGAAACTCAGTGCTCACATTGTGCCCAAAAGAAATGTGATTCATGAAAGGGCTTGTTTTCATAAAAGTGCGCAGCGTGTGGGAGAATCTGTGGAGTCATTTGTGTGCAGCCTGTATGAACTAACTGAATTCTGTGAGTTTGGTGTTGCTAAAGAAGAGCAAATCAGAGACAGAATAGTCATAGGAATTGCAGATGCTTAGGTTTCACTGAAGCTACAGTTGTAGGCTGAATAAACATTAGATGGAGCTATTAGGTAGGCCCGCCAGAGTGAACTGGTGAAAAAGCAAAGTGCTGATCTGAGGTCTGAGAGTATTGTGGGTGAAGTGCAGCAGTTCAGGAGAGCTGCAGGTGAAAGGCACAGTGTGAGCGGTAGACCAAGGGCAACAGATAGGCCCAGAAGCGGATGGGCGCAGCAGGCTTGCTGCACGCGGTGTAACCGTATCCATGATCAGAATGTTGTATGTCCCGCTAAAGATAAAATATGTAGAAAGTGTAACCAAATGGGTCATTTTGAAGTGGCATGTAAAACTGAATATATTAAGGAGATGTAGGTGGATAGTGACCAGGAGGGTAAAGAAGTGTCCTTTGTAGGGTCTGCTGCTGAACGGTCTGGTTCAGATGAAGATTGGTGGGTTACCCTTACTGTAATGGAAGCCAAAGTTGTCTTCAAGATTGACACAGGTGCAGACATCATTGTTATGTCCCTTGCTGCATTAATAAAAAAACAATGAAAGTTCATAGTCCTGGTGGGCGCATTAGTTGTGCGGAGAAATTTCTTGCCAGCTGTAAGTACAAGCAGAGGAAATTCCCTATGTGGGTACATGTAATTAGAGGTCAGTGTGTTGACAACCTATTTAGCAGGAAAGCAGCCTGTGGTTTAGGCTTTGTTGCCAGAGTAAATGAGATTTCGGAAGAAATGTTTGGTGAATTGGGCCTACTAAATTGCAACCCAATCCGTATATCACTTAAAAGAAATGCAGTCCCATACAGCATTACCACTCCTCGTAGAATTCCATTCCCGCTCATTCCTCAAGTGGAGAAGGAACTTCTGCATATGAAGAATATGGGAGTTATTGAAGAGGTTGTTGAAGCAACTGACTGGTGTGCCCCCATTGTGCCTGTTGCAAACAAAAACGGGAAGGAACACATCTGTGTAAAATTGAAAGGCTGAATGAGGTGGTGAAGAGAGAGAGATATGTGCTACCGATGCTTGAAGACATAGCTCCGAAACTGGCTGGGGCAAAGTTCTTCTCTACACTGGATGCTTCCAGCGGCTTCTGGCAGATACCTCTAGATCCATAGTGCCACAAACTGACTACCTTCATTACACCAGTAGGTCGGTTTTGCTTCTGCAGACTCTCCTTCGGGGAAAGAGAGATGAGTTCCCTCCTAAGGGACCATGAGGGCACGGCAGTTGTCATGGATGACATTTTAGTGTATGGGTCTACATTGGAAGAACATGGTCAGCAATTCAGCTGTGTGCTGCAGACCATTAGAGAGTCTGAGCTGAAATTAAATAAAGAGACATGCCATTTTAGAAACTTTACTTTGGGCATATCATTAATGGAGATGGCGTCAAGCCGGACCCTGATATAATCCTTGCTATTGAACAGATGAAAAGTCCTTCTGATGTACACAAGCTGAGAGAAATATTGGGCTTTGTGAATTATGTGGGCAGGTTCTTTCCAGATTTATCCACAGTACTATACCCTATAACAGAGTTGTTGAAGAAAGATGTTGCCTGGGTCTCGGATCCTTCACAGGAAGAAGATTTTGTACAGGTCAAGTCCTTGCTGGGGTCTGCCCTAGTGTTAGAGTTCTACGACCCTTCTAAAAAGACTGTAGTTAGTGCTGATGCAAGCAGTTATTGGCTAGGGCCACCCTCCTGCAGCTGAATGAGGACAAACTACAGCCCATCACCTACTGTTCCTGTACACTGATGGCTGCGGAGTGGAAATACACCCAAATTGAAAAAGAGTACCTGGCTGCAGTGTGGGCCTGTGAGCGCTTCCAGCGTTACTTAGTGGGTTTAGAGACATTTAGTCTGGAGGCTGACCATAAACCACTGGTAGTGGCATATGCACTTTCCAGGCTCCCGCTGAAGAATCTTCAACAGAATCAGATATGAAAGTGTATGTGGTTTCAGTTCTGGCATCCAAATTCATTTAGTCAGGGAAGCTAGAACAAATAAGAAAGGAAAAACGTTTAGATATAGACCTTCAAGAATCTATTAAGTACATAAAAGCAGATTGGCCTGAGATCCGGGCAGCTTGGATATCTTTAAGTTCTTACCAGTCAGAGAAGTTGCAGCTCATGGAGTTGGTGCTGTTCCAGGACCGCATTGTTATTCCCGTTAGTATGCGGCAGGAGATGTTAAGCAGGATTCATGATGGCCACTTGGGCTTTACAAAATGCAAAGTATGGTGGCCTGGGATCAGTTCTGACATTGCAAGCCACGTGTCAAAATGTGCCTTTTGCTGGGAACATCGGCCTACTCAGAGAAGGGAGCCCTTGATTTCTACTCGACTGCCTGCAGGCCCATAGCAGAAAATAGCTGCAGATTTGTGCAAACTACATGGGAAAAAGTACCTAGTCATGATTACTATTCCAGGTATTTGGAGATTGCACCCTTGAATGAGATCACCAGTCAATCTGTTATCACTTGTCTCAAGAGCTTGTTTGCCCGGTTAGGCCAGGTTAGGCATACCAATGGAGTTAGTGAGTGATAACGGAATGCAGTTTGCTTACATGGAGTTCAGTTCTTTCAGCAGTGAATATGATTTAGTCAATTCTACATCAAGTCCACATTACCCACAGGCCAATGGAATGGATGAAAAAGGCAGTTGAAACAACAAAGTTCATTTTGAAGCAATCTGAGCCGTACCTAGCTCTCTTGGCCTATAGGGTGACTCCTATCCAAGTCATGGGGTTTTAGCCCGGCACAGCTGATGCAAGGACATCAGATTCACACCACTTTACCCTCTGGGGGTGTCTTCCAGCCAACCAGCTCTGTTCCTCGGGATGAGGTCCTTAGGAGGGATGAAGTGGTAAAAAGGGGTTATCAATTCTTTTATGACAGAAAACACTCTGTGAGGCTCTTGCAGGAGCTGGAGCAGGAGCTTGGACAAAGTGTCAGAGTTTAACTGGATGATGAGAAGAAATGGAAGATGTCTGCTACGGTAATTGGATTCTCTCCAGAACCAAGATTTTATGTAGTCCTTACTGATGGAGGGAAAGTCACATGTTGAAATAGAAGACATCTTCAGCCAGTACCTGAGAGATTGGGACTGGATGCCTCAGAGCCACAGCCGGTGGGATCCCCTGTTTTAAGAGGGGTGCCTTCCCCTCAGCAAGATCACAGCGGGGATACTTCTTTGCTTCCAGCAGACTCTCAATCACCTTATTCTGTATCAGAGGACAGTTCATGTAAATTGACGTCAAGTGAAAGAGTGGTGAAACTTCCAGCACGATATCGGGATTAGCACTAGTTAGAGCAGTCACCAGAAGAATAGGCAGAATAATCCCATGGTCACTGTGGACTAAGGTAGTCTACCCCAATATTCAAGTCAGGATTGTATTTCTTGTTGTTCATGTTCATATATATTCTCTTTAACTTGTTATTTGTTATACACTAAACAAAACTATTTTGTATGCTTCTTGTATACCTTGTTATTTGATGTACTCTAAAAAAAAAAATGTATGCTTTGTCCTTTGAAAAAGGGGAAGATGTGATGAGAGTGTGAGGTGACGTCAATGGATGGGGGCATGGCTTATAGACGTTATTGTCTATGTTGCAGTTACAAAGCTAGATGTGTTGTACAAGCTGTATACTTCTATGCTCTGCAATAAAATAGCGTTGTACCTTCTATGCTGTGTTCTGCATCTCATGACAATGACATTATGTCAAGACAAGCATGTATTCTCCAGGACCTTTAAGCCATACTGGTGTAAACAGTTGCTTTTATAATAAGTCAGAAATGAAGACGCATGTAAATGACCGATTTCCAGAATACTCTAGTAATGTGAGAATGAGAAAACATATCTACATTTATAAAATGTTGCTTAGTTACACCAGCTTTATCTCTACATTTACTCTTTGATTCTAATGAAACTATCTATTGATTTTGCCTCTGTGATATCTGTAATAATTGTATTTCAAAGTATTAAATGCTTCCTTGCTACATTGCTCATACCTCACACATGTTGATTGACCTTGTCTTCATGAGAGGTTGCTGATTATGTATATGATGACTGGATAACATTATGTATTACATGGTTTGGTGGTGACTATTTTCGTTATCAGGTTTTGTAGTTTACAATTCATTAAACAGATAACTCTCAATCCATGTGAGCAATCTAGATCATCCGATTCAATGTTTGATGATATTCTTCTTTGACATTTTGACAATTTTTCATCTGTGTTCTGTTGAAAAAAAAATCTCATTGCATATTTACATGTTAATTCAAATGTAGAAATGTAAATGTCCCAGAATTTTTCTTGGCTTATGCCACTAATGCAAATAGGTTGTGAAACAGTTTTTTTAGTATGTCAAGAATTAGATGTTAAAAACAATTAAAATGTTTACAAAGTTCTCCATAGAAAGCTTCCTTATTAGAAATGACAGGATCCTAGGTAATATAAGCAAATTAAATATCCATAATATAATGTATAAGATAGGAAGGTTCAGTCACAGTGAAATATTAGTGCTGAACACAAACAAATCCAAAGCTAAAATAAACAACAACTTTAAAATAAAAGAACACGGGTAATATTATTGGTTCATCTCTCCAGTTTCCTTCAATTTATTGTTTATTCGTTCTTCCTATTTGCATTCCCCAGCACTACCAAATACATAATGTAAACTATGCATAGAAGCATGTATTGGGTTACATTTCTATCCTATTAATATATTAGTTACATAATTTTATGATTCTATTTTGCAATGGTTCTTTACCCATCATGAAACAAATCTGCCCAATGTAATCTATATTATTTTATCACAAATCAGTCAACTAAATACAATAAAGTTAACCGTGAGAATATTTAATCTATCTCTTATTTAAAACTCATCAAGAACATCCAATGTTATGGTAAATAATATGACACCCATAAACAGGTAATTATGATGACTTATAGACCTATATTCCATTTTTGGTAGTTTTGCATAAACATTGTTCTCGTAGTAATGTTATTAATCAGATACAAATGCCTCTATCTGAATGTAAACACCCATTATAATTATATCTGTAGCAAATGATTTCCTAATTTTGTATTCAGTTACAACAGGAAATAAAAAATAAGCAACCAATAGGAAAAGTTAAAGAGAAAAAATATTTTTTTCTTCCCTTTAAATTGTTCCCAAAGATCCCTTTTAACTGCTTGTGTGTATTAAATCAATTGCACATAGCTCCTTTACCTATATATCGACATTTGAAATAGATGATTTTGTCTGTGCTATCCCTACCTATAATGAAATTTTTCATATGCAAGCATAGGCTATTGCCAAGCTATGTTAACACAGGTCGCAGAAGAAATTACATTTCCATTGGTGTGTCGAAGAGATATGTAATACAATTTCAATTTTCTGTTGTTATTTCTAAGTATTGTATAGAGAAAGAGATAAGAAAGGGGAGTATTTGAGTGATAACATAAAGGTGTCTGATCTATCTGCAAGATTAGCCTATTTTGATAGGTTGTGGTTTCAAAGAGCAAATCCAGCTATTTCATTTAAAAAAATAAACATAAGTATCAATTTCTCATACATTTTATACCCTGCAGCTGAAATAACTAGTCATTAGAAACAAGAGGGAGCCAGATTTACAATACACTGTCCCTTTAAAGTTGTGCATTTGTGATTAATTATTACTGATTATTACTGATTCATTATTACTGATTACTTCTAATGCCACCACTTACCCACCGCAAGTCACTAACTATAAACACCTATGCTGCCACATACCCACCTCAAGTATCTATCTAGTAACCCCTATTCCTCCACATACCCACCACTATTATCTAACTATTAACCACTATGCTGACACATACCCACCGTCAATATCTAACTATTAACTCTTATGCCACCACATACCAACCGCTATTATCTAACTATTAACCCTATGATGCCACATACCCACTGCTTTTATCTAACTATTAAACCCTATGATGCCACATACCCACTGCAATAAACTATTAACCCCTATGACTCTAATTATTAACCCCTTTGTCGTCATATACCCCAAACGCAAACTAACCTAACAACTCTTTAAACTAAACCACTGAAGTTAGAAATTAAAAAAATCTAATTAAAAAATAAATAAACCTAAGCTCCCAAAACCTAAATGCAATTTAACCCTACTCATCCTAACACCTAAACTCCCTCTAAACTAACCCCCTTCTACATTAACCCCACTAATTTGCAAAAAAAAAAAAAATCTAAGTTACAGAAAAATAAAAAAAGCTGTTACAAAAAAATAAAATAAACTACACTATCCAAAATAAAAAACAAAACATTATACCTAACACTAATCTATATGGTGGCCCATAAAATATAAAACCCACCCAAAATAAAAAAAAGCCTAAACCATAACACTAAAATAAATTTCAATTGTTTTTAAAAGGGCCTTTTGTAGGGCAATGCCCTTTTAGCTCTTTTTTTTTTATATATATTTTTTATTGAGGTTAAATTTAAAACAAAACAATACCAGGCAAATTACAAGGTACAAGAATATATCGTCATGAACACAAAGTAATAAGACAGTTTTAATATCATAAAACAAATTGGACTATTTAGAGTGAACTTATATAAATTGTCAGTTCTAGTCATCCTGAATGGAAAATGGCAATAGCCTTTGGGAAAGAGAAACAAACCTCATTCTTTTACATGTATAGCGAGCTATATAACAAACTATCGGCTAGATTACGAGTTGTGCGTTAGGCTGAAAAAGCAGCGTTAACAGGTCCTAACGTTGCATTTTCACTACTGCTGCTATTACGAGTCTTGCAGGTTTAGGGGCACCGCACACTTCTTTGGCCTTACCGCAAAACGACTTACGTAAACTTCGTAAACCCTTTTTTCTATGGGACTTCTATAGCGCTGGTATTACGAGTCTGTCCTGTGGGGCCAAAAAGTGAGCGGTACACCCACTACCTCCAAGATCCGTAACGCATTTTAAAGTCAGTAGTTAAGAGTTTTAGGGTACAATGCTGTAGCATAAAACCCATAACTAAAGTGCTAAAAAGTACACTAACACCCATAAACTACCTATTAACTCCTAAACCGAGGCCCTCCCGCATCGCAAACACTATAATAATTTTTAACCCCTAATCTGCCGCTCCGGACATCGCCGCCACTAGAATAAACATATTAACCCCTAAACCGCCGCACTCCAGCCTTGCAAACACTATTTAAATATTATTAACCCCTAATCTGCCGCCCCTAACATCGCCACCACCTACATTATTCTTATTAACCCCTAATCTGCCGCTCCAGACACCGCCACCACCTACATTATACTTATTAACCCCTAATCTGCTGCCCCCAACATCGCCGACACCTACATTATATTTATTAACCCTTAATCTGCTGTCACCAATGTCGCCGCAACTTACCTACACTTATTTACCCCTAATTTGCCGCCCCAATGTCGCTGCCACTATAATAAACATATTAACCCCTAAACCGCCGCACTCCCGCCTCACAAACACTATTTAAATATTATTAACCCCTAATCTGCCGTCCCTAACATCCCCGCCACCTACCTACATTTATTAACCCTTAATCTGCCACCCCCAACGTCACTGCCACTATACTAAATGTATTAACCCCTAAACCTAAGTCTAACCCTAACACCCCTTAACTTAAATATAATTACAATAAATCTAAATAAATATTAATATTATTACCTAAATAATTCCTATTTAAAACTAAATACTTACCTATAAAATAAACTAATAGTTACATTGTAGCCAGCTTAGGGTTTAATTTTATTTTACAGGCAAGTTTGTATTTATTTTAACTAGGTAGAATAGTTACTAAATAGTTATTAACTATTTAATACCTACCTAGCTAAAATAAATGCAAAAGTACCTGTAAAATAAAACCTAACCTAAGTTACAATAACACCTAACACGACACTACAATTAAATAAATTAACTAAATTAAAAACAATTAAATAAATTAAATTAGCTAAATTACATAAAAAACAAAACACTAAATTACAGAAAATAAAAAACAAATTACAGATCTTTAAACTAATTACACCTAATCTAATAGCCCTATAAAAATGAAAAAGCCCCCCAAAATAAAAAAAAAACCTAGCCTAAACTAAATTTTCAATAGCCCTTAAAAGGGCCTTTTGTGGGGCATTGCCCCAAAGTAATCAGCTCTTTTACCTGTAAAAAAAAAAATGCAAACAACCCCCCAACAGTAAAACCCACCACCCACACAACCAACCCCTCAAATAAAATACTAACTAAAAAAACATAAGCTCCCCATTGCCCTGAAAAGGGCACTTAGCTCTATTGCAGCCCAAATCCCTGACCTAAAAAATAAACCCACCCAATACACCCTTAAAAAACCTAACACTAACCCCCTGAAGATCGACTTACAGTTCTGAAGACCGGACATCCATCCTCAAGGAAGCGGCAGAAGTCTTCATCCAATAGGATTTTTTCTACCTTAATTCCGATTGGCTGATAGAATTCTATCAGCCAATCGGAATCTAAGGGACCCCATCTTGGATGACATCATTTAAATGGAACCGTCATTCAGTAAGAAGACTCCGGATGAAGAGGATGCTCTACGTCGGATGTCTTGAAGATGGACCCGCTCCGCGCCGGATGGATGAAGATAGAAGATGCCGTCTGGATGAAGACTTCTGCCCATCTGGAGGACCACTTTGCCCCGCTTGGATGAAGACTTCTCCCGGCTTCGTTGAGGACTTCGGCCCGGTTGGATGAAGACTTCTGCCACTTCCTTGAGGATGGATGTCCGGTCTTCAGAACTGTAAGTCGATCTTCAGGGGGTTAGTGTTAGGTTTTTTTAAGGTTGTATTGGATGGGTTTATTTTTTAGGTTAGGGATTTGGGCTGCAATAGAGCTAAATGCCCTTTTAAGGGCAATGTCCATCCAAATGCCGTTTCAGGGCAATGGGGAGCTTAGCTTTTTTAGTTAGTATTTTATTTGGAGGGTTGGTTGTGTGGGTGGTGGGTTTTACTGTTGGGGGGTTGTTTGCTTTCTCTTTTTACAGGTAAAAGAGCTGATTACTTTGGGGCAATGTCCCACAAAAGGCCCTTTTAAGGGCTATTGATAGTTTAGTTTAGGCTAGGGTTTTTTTTATTTTGGGGGGCTTTTTTATTTTGATAGGGCTATTAGACTAGGTGTATTTAGTTTAAAGATCTGTAATTTGTTTATTATTTTCTGTAATTTAGTGGGGGGTTTTGTACTTTAGCTAATTGTATTTAATTCATTTAATTGTATTTCATTTAGGTCATTTATTTCATTGTAGTGTAGTGTTAGGTGGTATTGTAACTTAGGTTAGGTTTTATTTTACAGGTACTTTTCTATTTATTTTAGCTAGGTAGTTATTAAATAGTTCATAACTACGACTTCCGGTGGGTAGCCCTAGAAGATGGCTGCAAGCTTCTGTTGCTCTGAAGAAATCTTCTTCTAACCAATACTATAGTGCCATCAGTCTATGCCATCTGCATCTCCCTTGACAGAGAAGCTGTCTGGGAAACTCTAGCAGATAGAAGCAAACCAATCTTTTCTCCCACGGAAGCCATTTGACTAAAAAAGAACCCACAAGGGACTTTGCCTGTATTGACTGCATGCCCGCAACTTTAGGGCAATGGAATCAGAGCGTAATATAACTGTGCAGATACTTGCAGTTTTCCTGCCCTCATTAGATCGCCTACTTATGAGTTATGAAAGACTGCAGGAGGAGGTACAAGCCGCGGTGAGGCCTTATCTTATAAACAGTGAACTGGCAAATATGCAAACCTCCTCTCCAGCATGCAATCTGAATAACTCACTCCGCTCTCACCCACATGGATCTATCATCATGGACGACACACCCGCTCCTATCTTAGATCCAGTCGATCACCCACCAGTACATCAAGACAGAGAAGTTCTGTCCCCACTGTGCTCATTTGCCGCAATGGTGTGCGGCCCTGAAAGAACTACTGGGAACTTCACTCCATTGGAGAATCCTACTCCTACGTGGTATGTAAGAAAACATGGCATTGGGACACTGCCCCGCTATGGAAATTCGCCTCTAAACATACTACGCCACTGGCCTCTGCGATTGAAGAATGCCCCACTGATACTCTGCTGCATGCAATACCTCTCTCAAAGATACCTTTTTCAAGCACATTGTTTTGGATGGCCAAATGTACCGGCGAGATATGCCTGTTAACATCCAGCATCCATGAATGTAGCGCAGATGAGCGTACCCTTCAAGAGTCACAGCTAAGATGGCCGCCAAATTCATACTATGGACTGCTTGCTTTTGCCAAGGAGGAAGTAGGGTAGCGTCTTTAGATCCTGCTCTGGCTGACTCTTGTGTCTTTTGAGTTAGAACGATCTGAACTTTGAATAATACCCGCAACTGGAACTGCATCTATGATGCGCACTGTCAACTGAAATTTAGTGAGGCTTCTTTTTTGTGTTCCCAACTGTACTTGCGAGGACTAACGTATCTGCAATGAACCTTAAATGCACTGCCCTGTGAAACAAGGTGGATTCGTATTATAGTAATTGATCGGAAGCCAGCCTGCAAATCCACTGCAGTATACTGTCACTACTTTATATTGGTTCTTATTTTTGGCCCTGTTGGCCACATGTGTAGTTTTAGTCTGTTTTATTTTCTTATAGTATCTATAGAACATGGGCAGATTTTGTAACACACACCAACTACAATTGCTCTCAGTACCTGGTCAAATTCCCCCCCTAAATCAATTCTCAATAACTAGTGTATAAGCAGACAGCCAACGTTTATTCTCTTATAGCCCTGAGTACCTAGAATATACTATTAGTCATAGGAATATAATAGTGGAAGTGTCTGATATATTGCATTCTAATTTTGAATGGTTGCCCTTCTTCCTGTTCTGACACTAAATATATGCCCTAGTCTCATATACTACTACTATCACAACCGGGGGATGGGCCCCTTCCCCCTATGGATAGTTAATTTATTAATAGCTTCTAGCTCAGATTCTTATATATTGCAATTGGCTCACTGCAAGAATGTAACTATTATAGGAGGCAATCACAAAATATAATACAGACCTCCCCCACCCTAGGATAGAAATTGTACAATTATTTTTTGATGTCCAAGAACCTAAATGGATCAGTTTAGTTTTCAGACAGGGTTAACTATTTCAACAACGGTGTTCGTAATATAAGTTTGTTTACTACTTCATCTTTTTTTTTGTCTGTCTTCCTTAGTACCTTACAGGATTAATGCCATGCTGCTTATTACTGTGATGACATTGATATGGACTGTATGATACGCTAAACAGCTGAATGGGGTACACCCCTATTACATGCCACTCTGATTTTTACTATCTTAGTATAGTGCTCAGGCAGCAATACATCCCAATACAATGTTAACCCTAAAGCTTGCAGCTATCCAGATTTAGTTTATGGATAGGATAGGACTGATTATTACATGTTTGTTTGTTTTTATTTTGTGTTTGTATTTTAGGTGTAGTTTAATATTAAAACCCCAATATTGTGGTACTAACACATATTTCTTAGAACACTCAGCAATCTATTGAAAACTTAAAGCCATGATTTTAACTGTGTTCTGTACTTCTACATGTATGCCAACGTATGCTATCCTAATTCAATGAAATGTCATCTCTGCCTTTTCACTCACCCTGCTAAGTGGGCTGATGATACAGCTTGTACTACTGTACCCTTTATTGGTTATAAATAAAATATATAAAAAAAAAAGTTAATAACTATTTAATAACTATTCTACCTAGTTAAAATAAATACAAACTTGCCTATAAAATAAAAATAAACCCTGCGCTAGCTAAAATGTAACTATTAGTTAGTTAGGGTTTATTTATAGGTAAGTATTTAGTTTTAAATAGGAATAATTTAGTTAATGATAGGAATTTTATTTAGATTTATTTAAATGATATTTAAGTTAGGGGGTGTTAGGGTTAGGGTTAGACTTAGGTTCAGGGGTTAATACATTTAGTATAGTGGCGACGACGTTGGGGACGGCAGATTAGGGGTTAATAAATGTAGGTAGGTGGCGGCGATGTTAGGGGTGGCAGATTAGGGGTTAATAATATTTAACTAATGTTTGCGAGGCGGGAGTGCGGCGGTTTAGTGGTTAATATGTTTATTATAGTAGCGGCGATGTCCGGAGCGGTAGATTAGGGGTTAGAAAATATAATGTAGGTGGCGACGACAGATTAGAAGTGTAAGATTAGGGGTGTTTAGACTCGGGGTTCATGTTAGGTGTAAACGTAAACTTTATTTCCCCATAGGAATCAATGGGGCTGCGTTACTGAGCTTTACGCTGCTTTTTGGCAGGTGTTAGACTTTTTCTAAGCCGGCTCTCCCCGTTAATTCCTATGGGGAAATCGTGCACGAGCACGTACGACCAGCTCACCGATGACTTAAGCAGCGCTGGTATTGGAGTGCGGTAAGGAGCACAGTTTTGCTCAACGCTCACTTCTTGCCTTTTAACGCCGGGTTTAGAAAAACCTGTAATACCAGCGCTGCAGGTAAGTGAGCGGTGAGAAAAAACTGCTTGTTAGCACCGCACAGCCTCTAACGCAAAACTCGTAATCTGGCCACTTATGTCCCCTTAAAATAACAATTAAAATGCAAAATACGTCCCTGGTGGAAAACAAATGGCCTCTTCTGGACCGTCAAAGCCAAGTCAGAACAATAAAGGGACTGAGAGGGGATAGTTGGCAAACCAAAAGTGACATATAGTAATCATTAATTGAATCTCGTATAGAGATAAAATAATAGTTGTAGCATGAAGGAATAGAAAAAAGACCTTGTCTGTATTTTAAAAGTATGCTTTGTGTAGCCCAATAATGTTGTGAGAAGAAAAAATCTGTTCTGAACTCTCTGAACATGAATAAAACATGAAGTGCAATATTTATTAAGGGAAACCGTGGAATAAGTCTCTGGCAGGGTCAAAGGATGCCAGAGAACTATATGGGGGGGGGGAAGGAGTCCCGACAGTTATCAAAACATAAGCGCTTTTATAGGGCCTATGAATAAATTAGATATTAGTGGGCTTATTATAATACCTCTGTTGAAATACTAATCTGTAGAAAACTGCGATCTTAATGGGAGTAACCTCTAGATATGTCATGAGGCTAAGATGATCTTTGAAATGGTTAAGTTATGATGGCTCATATTAGTTCAGGATAATCATACAGTTGCATTAACACTATGATACTAGAAAGATAATATATTCTGCTCTCTGGGTATGGGCCCTATACCGACATCAAGGGATTTATATGGGTGAACAAGTTTCTGCAACTAAAAAGTTGAAGAATGTCATATACTCTAAAAAATCAATAGGAAGTTAGTCATGTAAACTGATATATTATGTCTGATACCCAACTTTAAATGTGGATTAGTCCCCCTTTAACCTCTGTTATAGATTAGTTGCCTTAAGAAGTCACTGGAGCTCTATACAGTTGCTGCCATGTTGGTCTACGACCTGCTCTGCCCTACCCCCCTTTCAGCTGTTTTGAAAATAAAAAAATACAAGTCCCCACCTACATTAAAGTGACCCCACCCCCAAAATAACAAAATATAACTTTTAAAAAAAAACTAGACTACAACAAATTAAAATGAATAATAACAAAACCTATTCATAAAAATAAAATAAAAACACCCAAAAAAATGCCCTAACTCCAAAAATGTTACTCAAATTTGATGGCGATTCCAGCTCCTCTTTATCCAATGTAGGGCTCTCCTTATCCTGGCTCCAGGCACCGGGGATCGATGTTTGTGGCAGCAGAGGCGGACTTTGACAGTCTCTAACGCAGCCTCCGCACCACAATATTCATCAATGTCCGGGCCCTTTTCATCCAGGGGCCCATGTTTGCAGAGGCGGAATTCCACGGCCTCTTCTGACACCTCCGCTTCTCAATCTTCTGGTCTTCGACTCTCTTCATGTGGTCTTCGCCGCACACTGAAATACCGGAAGTGTGGAACCCCAATATATAGGGGTACCACTTAATTTCTATTGGCTGATTTTAAATCAGTCAGTTCCTTTTGGCAAATGTAAATCAGTCAATAGTAAGAACTTTTTTAATTTTAAATTCTAATTATCCAATACAAAAGGAAAATTAGAATTTAAATTTAAAAAGTTTTTGCTATTGGCTGAAAAGAATAATTAGCATTTAAATTTATAAACGTTCTTGCTATTGGCTGATTTAAAATAAGCCAGTAGGAATTAAGTGGTGCTCCTATATATTGAGGTTCTGCGCAATACACCACCTGTATGAAAGAAAGAGGAGTGGGTTAGCATGGCTCTACAGCATGATAAAGTTAGGTATAAAGCTATAGGTGATCTTTATACCTGTAGCTTTGGAATATTTACATTTGTTTAACGAAAATGAATGCAGATGTTCTTCAAATATTCATTATTCATTTTATTTAAAACTAAAAGAATTAGTGGCAAAAAATGTTTTGGCGTTGCACAAGTCTAACACTTTGAACTAATTTTGCACAAGATTGAAAGATAAAAAATTTGCTGAATTTTGAAATATTTGGAAAACTGAGAAAATAAGGTAATTTTTTTAAATTATATTTTTCAACAAGTTAAAAAACTTGTGATTTTTTTGATGGAAATAAATTCTGTTGGTGAGGGATCTATACACAATGTGAACTATTTGAAAAGCGTGCTTTTTACAGATTATGGCCTACATTTAAGAAGCACTGGGTGGATAAGGCTAGCTCCAGTGAACCCGTTCGCCCGGAATCGTGGCCAGTGGGCAGCAATACACTGCAGGCATGTATCATTGCTCCAGCAGCTGCTAGTACATTGCCACCCCTTGCTAGTGCACGGCCAATCAAGCACCAGCAGAGGCTATCAATCACCCTGGTTGGACTTGTGCAGGATGATTTTAGTTTGCCAGTTAAGAGATTGGGGCCTATCTATCAAGCTCCGAATGGAGCTTGACGCCCGTGTTTCTGGCTCGCCAGAAACACCAGTTATGAAGCAGTGGTCTAAAGACCGCTGCTCCATAACCCTGTCCTCCTGCTCTGATGAGTATGATCGGGTTGATTGACACCCCCCTGCTGGCGGCCGATTGGCCACGAGTCTGCAGGGGGCGGCGTTGTACTAGCAGCTCTTGTGAGCTGCTAGTGCAATGCTGAATACGGAGAGTGTATTGCTCTCCGCATTCAGCGAGGTCTTGCGGACCTGATCTGCACTGTCGGATCAGGTCCGCAAGACCTATGATAAATAGACCTCATTGTGTGCACGTTAGCCTACACCAAAGCTACATAAACTACAACTAGCAGCTTTATACATTTCCCCCTAAAAGTTAACATATTAACATATTGTGCAAACATATTTAAAGAACCCTTTAAAAATATTGAAATCTATTGTAATCTTGGCCAGATTTACCACAGAATAGCTTAATTCACATCAGACACTACTGTATGCTTATTCCGTGGTACAAGGTCTTCTATTTTTAAATAGAATTTGTTTTTTTAATTATTTGTAATTTGCAAGAGAAAATAGGATAGAGAAAAAACACTGCTTTTGAAGTAACAATGCTTATGGACTAAATAATAATGAATACAATTTAGCATAATGTTCTTCATTCTTAGTTGCTTTTTTTTTTATTCCCTACTGATCTCCAAAAAGATTGCAAAAACGTTTGTGATATATAGTTTTTCACATGGTTTCTTAATCCAAAGTTTAGAAATCCACATGTACTGGAACTTCTATGGATGCAACTTAGACAGGCTAATAAATTCAGCTCCAGCAAACTTGTCTGCCCGATACCGCAGTCAGCGGGAAGCAATACACAGCCCACATTTATCATTGCACCAGCAGATGCTCGTTCAAAGTCGCCCCTTGCAAGCATGCAGCCAATCGCGCGCTTGCAGAGACTGTCAATTACCCCGGCCAGACTTGTCTGGAGTGATTTTAGTCTGCCAGTAAAGAGCTGGCGAGCAGGTTAGGATGCAGCGGTCTGATGACCTCTGGTTCTTAAAGGGACATAATACTCATATGCTAAATCACTTGAAACTGACAGGAAAATAAAAAGCTGACAGGAAAATATCACCTGAGCAACTCTATGTAAAAAAGGAAGATATTTTACCTCACAATTTCCTCAGCTCAGCAGAGTAAGTTCTGTGTAAAAAGTTATACTCAGCTGCTCCCAGCTGCAGGTAAAAAAATTAAAAAAAATAAAGACATGAACAGCAGCCAATCAGCATCAGCAGTGCTGAGGTCATGAACTCTTACTGTGATCTCATGAGATTTGACTTAACTCTCATGAGATTTCATAGTAAGCTTCCTTTACCTGATTGGTGAAATAATATGAGAGTTAGAGTCGTATGAGAGTCAAGTTCAATCTGATTGGCTGATCGGATCAGCCAACCGGATTGAACTTGATTCTGATTGGCTGATTCCATCAGCCAATCAGAATTTTCCTACCTTAATTCCGATTGGCTGATAGAATCCTATCAGCCAATAGGAATTCGAGGGACGCCATCTTGGATGATGTCCCATAAAGGAGCCTTCATTCTTCGGTAGTCCGTCGGGCCAGCAGGATGTTCCGCGTCGGAGGTCTTCAAGATGGATCCGGAAGAAAGAAGATTGAAGATGCCGTTGATAGAAGACTTCAGCCGGATCATGGACCTCTTCAGCTCCCGCTTGGATGATGACTTCAGCTGGATCATGGACCTCTTCAGCTCCCGCTTGGATGATGACTTCAGCCGGATCATGGACATCTTCAGCCGCCTGCTTGGGCTTGGATCAGGACATCGGAGTAGCTCTTCTGGATCGATCGGTGAACCTGGTATGGTGAAGACAAGGTAGGAAGATCTTCAGGGGCTTAGTGTTAGGTTTATTTAAGGGGGATTTGGGTTAGATTAGGGGTATATGGGTGGTGGGTTGTAATGTTGGGGGGATATTGTATGTTTTTTTTACAGGTAAAAGAGCTGAATTCTTTGGGGCATGCCCCGCAAAGGGCCCTGTTCAGGGCTGGTAAGGTAAAAGAGCTTTGAACTTTAGTAATTTAGAATAGGGTAGGGCATTTTTTTATTTTGGGGGTCTTTGTTATTTTATTAGGGGGCTTATAGTAGGTGTAATTAGTTTAAAATTGTTGTAATATTTTTCTGATGTTTGTAAATATTTTTTTATTTTTTGTAACTTAGTTCTTTTTTATTTTTTGTACTTTAGTTAGTTTATTTAATTGTATTTATTTGTAGATATTGTATTTAATTAATGTATTGATAGTGTAGTGTTAGGTTTAATTGTAGGTAATTGTAGGTATTTTATTTAATTAATTTATTGATAGTGTAGTGTTAGGTTTAATTGTAACTTAGGTTAGGATTTATTTTACAGGTAATTTTGTAATTATTTTAACTATTTTAGCTATTGTACCTGGTTAAAATAAATACAAAGTTACCTGTAAAATAAATATAAATCCTAAAATAGCTATAATATAATTATAATTTATATTGTAGCTATATTAGGGTTTATTTTACAGGTAAGTATTTAGCTTTAAATAGGAATAATTTATTTAATAAGAGTTAATTAATTTTGTTAGATTTAAATTATATTTAACTTAGGGTGGTGTTAGTGTTAGGGTTAGACTAAGCTTTATGGGTTAATAAATTTATTAGAATAGCGGTGAGCTCCAGTCGGCAGATTAGGGGTTAATGTTTGAAGTTAGGTGTCGGCGATGTTAGGGAGGACAGATTAGGGGTTAATACTATTTATTATAGGGTTAGTGAGGCGGATTAGGGGTTAATAACTTTATTATAATAGCGGTGCGGTCCGCTCGGCAGATTAGGGGTTAATAAGTGTAGTTAGGTGGAGGCGACGTTGTGGGGGGCAGATTAGGGGTTAATAAATATAATATAGGGGTCGGCGGTGTTAGGGGCAGCAGATTAGGGGTACATAGGGATAATGTAAGTAGCGGCGGTTTACGGAGCGGCAGATTAGGGGTTAAAAATAATATGCAGGGGTCAGCGATAGCGGGGGCGGCAGATTAGGGGTTAATAAGTGTAAGGTTAGGGGTGTTTAGACTAGGGGTACATGTTAGAGTGTTAGGTGCAGACGTAGGAAGTGTTTCCCCATAGACAACAATGGGGCTGCGTTAGGAGCTGAACGCTGCTTTTTTGCAGGTGTTAGGTTTTTTTTCAGCTCAAACAGCCCCATTGTTTCCTATGGGGGAATCGTGCACGTGCACGTTTTTGAGGCTGGCCGCGTCCGTAAGCAACTCTGGTATCGAGAGTTGCAGTGGCGTTAAATATGCCTGTACGCTCCCTTTTTGGAGCCTAACGCAGCCATTCTGTGGACTCTCAATACCAGAGTTATTTTAAAGGTGCGGCCAGAAAAAAGCCAGCTTTAGCTACGCGGGTTGTTACCGACAAAACTCTAAATCTAGCTCTAAGGCTGCACCTCGCAGCTTTCTAAATTTCCCCCTAAAAGTTAACATATTGTGCAAACATATTTGAAGAACCCTTCAAAAATATTTAAATCTATTGTAATCTTGGCCAGATTTACAACAGAATAGCTTAACCCCTTAGTGACCAGATCACTTTTCAATTTTTTGACCGTTTGGGACCATGGCTATTTTTACATTTCTGCGATATTTGTGTTTAGCTGTAATTTTCCTCTTACTCATTTTTTGTACCCACACATATTATATACCGTTTTACTCGTCATTAAAAGGACTTTCTAAATATACCATTATTTTCATCATATTTTAAAATTTACTATAATTTGTTTATAAAATATGCTGGAAAAAATGGAAAAAACACACTTTTTTCTAACTTTGACCACCAAAATCTGTTACACATCTACAATCACCAAAAAACACCCATGCTAAATAGTTTATATATTTTGTCCTGAGTTTAGAAATACCTAATGTTTACATGTTCTTTGCTTTTTTGCAAGTTATAGTTCAATAAGTACAAGTAGCACTTTGCTATTTACAAACAATTTTTGTTTCAAAATTAGCGATAGTTACATTGGAACACTGATATGTCAGGCATTCCTGAATAACCCTTCACATGTATATATTTTGTTTTTAGTAGACAACCCAAAGTATTGATCTAGACCCATTTTAGTATATGTCATGCCACCATTTCAATGCCAAATGCGATCAAATAAAAAATAAATTAGCTTTTTCACAAACTTTAGGATTCTCACTGAAATTATTTACAAACAGCTTGTGCAATTATGGCACAAATGGTTGTGTATGCTTCTTTTTGATCCCCTTTGTTCAGAAATAGCAGACATTTATGGCTTTGGCATTACTGTTTGGTAATTAGAAGGCCACTAAATGCTGCTGTCCACCACACTTGTATTATGCACAGCAGTGAAGGGGTTAATTAGGGAGCTTGTAATTTTAATTTTAGCTTTAGTGTAGTGTAGTAGGCAACCCAAAGTATTGATCTAGGTCCATTTTGGTATATTTCATGCCACCATTTCAATGCCAAATGCGATCAAATAAAAAAAAACTTTAACTTTTTCACTAACTTTAGGTTTCTCACTGAAATTATTTACAAACAGCTTGTGCAATTATGGCACAAATGGTTGTGTATGCTTCTTTGTGATCCCCTTTGTTCAGAAATAGCAGAAATTTATGGCTTTGGCATTGCTTTTTGGTAATTAGAAGGCCGCTAAATGTTGCTTCGCACCACACTTGTATTATGCCCAGCAGTGAAGGGGTTAATTAGGTAGCTTGTAGGGTTAATTTTAGCTTTAGTGTAGAGATCTGCCTCCCACCTGACACATATCACCCCCTGATCCCTCCCTGACCCCCTTCAAACAGCTCTCTTCCTTCCCCCACCTCACAATTGTCAACGCCATCTTTAGTACTGGCAGAAAATCTGCCAGTGTTAAAATAAAAGCCTTTTTTATATATATATTTTTTAATTATAATGCAGTGTTAGATCCCCCCCTTAACCTCCAACATCCCTGATCCCCCCCCCCCAACAGCTCTCTAACCCCCCCCTACCTATTTGCTGCCATCTTGGGTACTGGCAGCGGTCTGCCAGTACCAAATTTGCTAAAAAATTTGGATTTTTTTTATATAAAAAAATCATTTTTCTGTAGTGCAGCAGCCCCCCCAATACCTTACCACCTTCCCTTCCCAGATCCCTTTCTCAGTGTGTATTACCCCCTCCCTCTCCCTCTTTCGAATGTTGTAAATGGGCTTAAAATTGCAGGTGCGTGTGGACATGCGAGCGCACCCACCCCCTTGCACGCTCCCAGTAACATGCGCACAATTGAAGGACATGATCTGGAAAGGCCTCCAGTGATCGGCCATCCACCCGCCTCCCTGCAATGGCTCCCACCCACCAATGATCAGCACCATCACTGGTCGATACAGAGAGGGCCACAGAGTGTCTCTCTCTCTGCATTGGATGCCTAAAAAAGGTATTACAGTGATGCCTCAATATCGAGGCATCACTGCAATACCCTGGAAGCAGCTGGAAGTGATCACGATTGCTTCCAGAACTTCAAAGCCCAGAGGATGTGTTAGGCACATCCTTGGTCACTAAATGTATTTTTTTGTAGGACGTGTCTGACACGTCCTTGGCCATTAAGGGGTTAATTCACATCAGACACTTCTGTATGCTTAATCTGTGGTGGAAGGCCTTCTATTTTTTATGTAATTTGCAAGAGAAAATAGGATAGAGATAAAGCACTGCTTCTGAAGTTATTTTTATTATTATCATCAGTTATTTGTGTAGAGCACCAACAGATTCTGCAGCGCTATATACATAGGCGGTCCTTCAGACATGGTAGAGGTGCATACTATAGTTAACAGTTCTTCAGTCATGGAAGAGGGGCATACAAGTCAGGGCCTGAGGCAGATGTTGGTGGTAGGAGACTCTATTATTAGGAAGGTTGATAGGATAATTTGTCATCCAGACCCTTTAAATAGAACAGTTTGCTGTCTTCCAGGGGCTGGTGTTAGACATATTGGGGAGCATATTGATAGATTGTTAGAAGGATGTGGGTCTGATCCTGCAGTCATGGTACATATTGATACTAATGAAGGAATTACTGGGAGATGGAGAGTCCTAAACAATTACTTCAAGGAGTTAGGTAGCAAGCTTAAAGCAAGGAACTCCAAAGTAATATTTTCAGAGATATTACCAGTGCCGTGTGCTAACTCAGTAAGGGAGAAGGAGATAAGGTCTGTTAATTCATTTTTAAAAACATGGTGTAAAAATGAGGGGTTTTACTTTTTAGAGCACTGGGATGACTTTTCACTTGGGTACTATTTGTACAGTAAGGATAGATTGCCCCTGAATGACATGGGTGCAGGTGTGTTGGGGAGAAGGATGATAGCACATTTAGAGAATCTTTTAAACTAGGCAAAGAGGGGGAGGGTCAGTTAGAACACAATAGAACAGAGAGATAAGTCTGTGAATATGTCACTCCCTTAATATCTCAAGGAAGGGATGACTTAAGAAAGCAGTGATCAAGTGCACGAAACATGTCTGCGTGGGGATCTGCTCACTTGCCTGGTTGTTAGAGCTATTGCTGGCTCTGAACAGGACATCCTGTTGTGTCCTTTTTAAACTTTTTGGAATAAAGTTGTTATTTACTTTTTATCTTGCTGCCTGGAATTCGTCATCATTTTTTTTCACATAGTATAGCGCTTTTTATAGCGCTTTCATTATTACCTTCCTTTCACCCAGAGCGCCTTCTCTGCACCGTACATTCGATGACTTAAGAAATGTCACATTAAAAAGTATAGAGGAAAGCACACATAGCAGCAGAAAGCACATGAAAATTAAATATATGAAAACAAATGCAAGAAGCATGACAGGTAAAATGGGGGAGCTGGAGCTCTTAGTTGCAGAAGAGGACCATGATGTTATCAGTATAACTGAAACTTGGTGGGATGATTCACATGACTGGGCAGTTAACTTAGAGGGGTATACTTTATTTAGGAGGGACAGGAATAATAAAAGGGGTGGAGGAATCTGCATGTATATTAAACCTAACCTTAAACCTACAATAAGGGAAGCTATTTAAGATACAAGTGACAATGTAGAGACCTCGTGGGTTGAAATAAAGTTGGGAAGGGGAAAAAATCATAAAAAAATATTACTAGGAACATGTTACAAGCCTCCCAACATTAGTGACCTGGAGGAAACTCAACTACTAATCCAAATAGGTAAGGCTGCTAATAACAGTGCTTTAATTATGGGAGATGTTAACTACCCTGATATAAACTGGGCCAATGAAACTAGTAATTCAGCTAAGGGGGATAGATTTTTAAATGTTCTCAGGGATAACTTCTTGTCACAATTAATAGAGGAGCCAACTAGGAGTAAAGCTATATTTAATTTAGTGCTATCAAATAATACAGATATAATATCAAACATAGAAGTCAAAGAACATTTGAGTAACAGTGATCATAACATGGTCATATTTGAAATCTATTTTCATATGCAGTGTCTTAATGGTTTAACTAAGACTTTTAATTTCAAGAAAGCAAAATTCAATGATTTAAGGAAATCATTAAATAATATAAATTGGGACAATGTATTCTCTAATACAAATAAAGAGGATAAATGGATAATATTTAAAACTGTGTTAAATAAATATAGATATCAACAAATACCATATAGTTATAAAAATAAAAATCAAAAATCAAAGCCAATGTGGCTAAATAAAAATGTATTAAGAGAAATTTGGAAAAAAATGCAGGGCATTTAAATTATTCAAAGAAAATAGTACAGACTCAACATTCCATATTAATAAGGAATGTGACAAAGCATGCAAAAAAGCAATCAAATTAGCCAAAATTGAAAATGAAAAATTACTTGCAAAGGATTCTAAGTCTAACCCTAAAAGGTTCTTTAAGTACATAAATAGCAAAAAATCTAAGAAGGACAATATAGGTACATTAAAATGTGTTAAAGGTTGCATGATAAATAATGACAGGGAGAAGGCTAAGGTACTAAACTATTTTTTTTTCTTCAGTATACACAAGAGAGGAACCATTGGATGATACTTTGGAACAAAATAGAACATGCCAGTCCATACCATTAACTGGGTTATGTTTAGAGGATATCAGGAAAAAACTGGATAATATTAAGGTAAATAAAACTCCAGGCCCAGATGGAATACACCCAAGGGTGTTAAGGGAACGTAGCACTGTTATAGACAAACCACTACTCTTAATTTTTCAAGACTCATTATCCTCAGGCATGGTACCCCAGGATTGGCGTAAAGCTGATGTGGTGCCACTCTTCAAAAAGGGAAGCAGGGATGATCCAGGAAGCTATAGACCAGTTAGTCTGACATCAATAGTGGGGAAGATATTTGAAGGGATTATATTGACGAGCATATTCGTGTAAACAAGATTCTGAGTTCTTATCAGCATGGTTTTAGGTTAAATAGATCATGTCAAACTAATCTAATTAGATTCTCTGAGGAAGTAAGTACAAATATAGATAAAGGGGAATCAGTTGATGTGAAATACTTAGATTTTGCAAAGGCATTTGATACAGTGCCACATGAGAGATTAATGCACAAAATTAAGTGACTGGGAATAGCTGAAAATATTAGCTCATGGATAAATAACTGGATAAAAGATAGGGAGCAACGAGTAGTAGTAAATGGATCACACTCAGATTGGACAAAGGTAATCAGTGGAGCCCCCCAGGGATCAGTACTGGGCCCTGTTCTTTTTAATATTTTTATAAATGACTTGGAGCAAGGATTAAATAGTGACATCTCTATTTTTGCAGATGATACTAAATTAAGTAAGGTCATTAGGTCAGAGCAAGATGAACTTTCATTACAAAGGGATCTGCAACAATTAGAAGCATGGGCAAGTAAATGGAAAATGAGATTTAATACGGGAAAAAGGTTCTACATTTTGGAAGTAAAAATAAGCAGGCAACATATTTTTTAAATGGGGCAAGACTTAGCCATAGAGAGGAGAAAAGGGATTTGGGAGTAGTAATAGATAACAAGCTAAAGATGGGTGCACAATGCAGGGCAGTGGCTTCAGAGGTTAATAAGATAATAGCATGTATTAAAAAAGGCATTGATTCAAGGGAGGAAAGCATAATTCTGTCACTATATAAAGCCCTGGTAAGACCTAACCTTGAGTATGGAGTGCAGTTCTGGGGACCAATCACAGAAAAAATATTGCAGAACTAGAAAAAGTCAGAGAAGGGCCACAAAGCTAATAAGGGGATTGGAGAATTTAACCTATGAGGAGAGTAGCCAAACTGGGTCTGTTTTCTTTAGAAAAAAGGCGCTTCAGAGGTGATATGATTACTTTATATAAATATATTCAAGGCCCATATACAGAGGTTGCAGAAGCTCTGTTTATTCCAAGAATTTAAGGTTCGAGGAAAGGAGATTTAATCTCCTGCAACGGAAATGTTTTTTCACTGTAAGAGCAATAAAATTGTAGAACTCATTACCAAAGGAGGTAGTGAATGCCAATACCCTAGATACATTCAAAAATAGTCTGGATACATTTCTGTATATAAACAAAATTCATGGATATGATTGCCAGTATTAAATGGGTCACCTTTTAGTGGGGTTATTTAAGCTTAACTGGAGCTTTTTGTAAGTATTTTAGATTTGTATAGGTTTAACTCGATGGACTTTGGTTTTTTTTTCAACCTTATCTACTATGTTACTATGTTATACAAGGTAGCAATTATAGGTATCAAATGGATAGAGGGCCCTGCTTAGAGTCGCACTGTTGTAGTCAGCACTTGTGAAGGTGATCTTCAAGCAGTTGAGCTCTTAAGCAAACATTCTAAGGGGATTCATGGCAGATAGCAATAGCGGAGAGGAACTGTTATTTGGAAAGGTTAGTGTAGGTTGTATGCATTCCTGAACAGAAGAGTCTTTAGGGAGTGTTTGATGCTTTTAAAACTAGGGGGAGTCTTGTGGAGTGAGGCAGAGAGTTCCACAAGTTGGAGCCAGTCTGGAGAAGTACTGTAAATGGGAATGTGAGGAGAGAACAAGAAAGGAGGACAGTAGGAGGTCATAAGCAGAGCAAAGGTGACAGGAGAGAGAGTATCTGGAGACAAGATCTGAGATATAGAGGGGAGCAGTGCAGTTGAGGGCTTTCTATGTCGGAGTCAGAATTAGAGAGTGGATTAAAATCTTAGTTGTGTCTTGTGTAAGGAAATGTCTAATTTTAGAGATGTGCTTAAGGTGTAAGTGGCAGGATTTAGCCAAAGCCTGAATGTGAGGAGTGAAAGAAAGATCTTAGTCAAGTGTGACCCCAAGACATCAGATTCTCGGTAGGAGTAATGATGGAGTTGTCAACAGTTATAGAGAGATGGGGAGTAGTTAGAGGACATCCATTAAGAGATGTGAGAAAGAAAGTTAGTTACACGCGTTAGCAAGGAAGGAGATAGGTCTGGAGCAGAGATGTAGATTTGAGTATCATCGGCATACAAATGATATTGAAACCTGTGGGACTTTATTAGAGAACCTAATGATGACGTGTAGATTGAGAAAAGAAGGAGACTGAGGACAGAGCCTTGCTGTACCCCAACTGAAACTAATAACAGGGCAGAGGAAGCCCCAGAGAAGGCTACACTAAAAGTATGGTTAGACAGGTAGGAAGAGAACCACGAGAGAGCTGTGTCACAAATGCCAAAGGATTGCAGGGTTTGGTGCAAAAGAGGGTGGTCAACAGTATCAAAGGCTGCAGACAGATCAAGGAGGATAAGCAGAGAGAAGTGGCCTTTGGATTTTGCTGTAAGTAGGTCATTGGTAACCTTAACTATGTTATGGACTAAATAAAAATGAATACAATTTAGCATAATGTTTTTCATTCTTATTGGTTTCTTTTTTTTAAATCCCTACAGGTCTCCAAAAAGATTGCAAAAACTTTTGTTACATATAAATTTTCACATGGTTTCTTAATCCAAAGGCATCTACTTATCAAGCCGTCGACTTTCTTGCATTCAACGGCACCAATACGCTCTCCTAAGATTGCCTAACATCACGGCCGCGGACCTGAATACGTTCTCCAAAGTTACCAAAAAAGCTGTCCAAAAGCCACACACCAAGGACGGTGCGATGACATGCGGACTGTTGTTAAATAACAGTCATCGATCTCGCTGCTCTTTGGCTTTTTTTCAGCTTTCTTGGTACACTGTCACTAAACAACTACATTATACTAACTGTTTACCCCCTATACCACCGCTCCTGGACCTTGCCGCACCTAAATAAAGATATCAACCCCTAAACCGCCGCCCCCGGAGCCCACCGCAACTCTAATAAATGTATTAACCCCTAAACCGCCGCTCCCGGAGCCCATCGCCACCTACATTATACGTATTAACCCCTAATCTTCCGCCCCTACACGCCGCCACCTACATAAAGTTATTAACCCCTATCCTGACGCTCCCGGATCTCGCTACAACTAAATAAAGTGTTTAATCCCTAAACCGCTGCTCCCGGAGCACACCGCCACCTACATTATATATATTAACCCGTAATCTGCCCCCCTATACCGCCGCCACCTACATTATATTTATTAACCCCCCTACACTGCCGCCACTATATTAAATGTTTTAACCCCTAAACCTAAGTCTAACACTTACCCTAACACCCCCTAACTTAAATATAATTTAAATAAATCGAAATAAATTATTCCTATTTAAAACTAAATACTCACCTATAAAATAGACCCTAAGATAGCTACAATATAACTAATAGTTACATTGTAGCTATCTTAGGGTTTATTTTTATTTTACAGGCAACTTTGTATTTATTTTAACTAGGTAGAATGGTTATTAAATAGTTATTAACTATTTAATAACTTACTAGTTAAAATAAATACAAATATATCTGTAAAATAAAACATAACCTAAGTTACAATTACACCTAACACAACACTACAATTAAATAAATTAAGTAAACTAAATACAATTGAAAACAATTATCTAAAGTACAAAAAAAACACTAAATTACAGAAAATAATAAAATAATTATAAGTTTTTAAAACTAATTACACCTAATCTAATCCCCCTAATAAAATAAAAAAGCCCCCCAAAATAATAAAAATCCCTACCCTATACTAAATTACGAATAGCCCTTTAAAGGGCCTTTTGTGGGTCATTGCTCCAAAGTAATCAGCTCATTTACAGGAAAAAAGTACAATACCCCCCAACATTAAAACCCACCACCAACACACCCAACCCTAATCTAAAACCCACCCAATCCCCCCTTAAAAAAACCTAACACTAACCCCTTGAAGATCATCCTACCTTGATACTTCTTCACCCAACCGGGCCGAAGTCCTCAACGAAGCCGGGTGAAGTGGTCCTCCAGACGGGCAGAAGTCTTCATCCAAGCCGGGCAGAAGAGGTCCTCCAGATGGGCAGAAGTCTTCATCCAGGCAGCATCTTCTATCTTCATCCATCCGGCGCGGAGCGGGTCCATCTTCAAGACATCCGACGTGGAGCATCCTCTTCCAATGACATCTGACGACTGAATGATGGTTCCTTTAATTGACGTCATCCAAGATGGTGTCCCTTGAATTCCGATTGGCTGATAGAATTCTATCAGCCAATCGGAATTAAGGTAGGAAAAATCCTATTGGCTGATGCAATCAGCCAATAGGATTGAGGTTCAATCCTATTGGCTGATCCAATCAGCCAATAGGATTGAGCTCACATTCTATTGGCTGATCGGAACACTTTGAAGACTTCTGCCCATCTGGAGGACCTCTTCTGCCTGGCTTGGATGAAGACTTCTGCCCGTCTGGAGGACCACTTCGCCCGGCTTTGTTGAGGACGTTGGTCCGGTTGGGTGAAGATGTCTCAAGGTAGGGTGATCTTCAAGGGGTTAGTGTTAGGTTTTTTAAAGGGGGATTGGGTGGGTTTTAAAGTAGGGTTGGGTGTGTGGGTGGTGGGTTTTAATGTTGGGGGGGTATTGTACTTTTTTTTCAAGTAAAAGAGCTGATTACTTTGAGGCAATGCCCTGCAAAAGGCATTCGTAATTTAGTATAGGGTAAGGATTTTTATTATTTTGGGGGGCTTTTTTATTTTATTAGGGGGATTAGATTAGGTGTAATTAGTTTAAAAAAACTTGTAATTATTTTATTATTTTCTGTAATTTAGTGTTTGTTTGTTTTTGTACTTTAGATAATTGTTTTTAATTGTATATAGTTTACTTAATTTATGTAATTATAGTGTAGTGTTAGGTGTAATTGTAACTTAGGTTATGTTTTATTTTACAGGTATATTTGTATTTATTTTAACTAGGAAGTTATTAAATAGTTAACAACTATTTAGTAACTATTCTACCTAGTTAAAATAAATACAAAGTTGCCTGTAAAATAAAAATAAAGCCTAAGATAGCTACAATGTAACTATTAGTTATATTGTAGCTATCTTAGGGTTTATTTTATAGGTAAATATTTAGTTTTAAATAGGAATATTTTATTTCGATTGATTTAAATTATATTTAAGTTAAGGTGTGTTAGGGTTAGGGTTAGGGGTTAATAAATATAAATGTAGTTGGAGGTGGGCTCTGGGAGTGGCGGTTTAGGGGTTAAACACTTTATTTAGTTGCGGCGGGGTCCGGGAGTGACGGTTTCGGGGTTAAACACTTTATTTAGTTGTGATGGGGTCTGGGAGTGGCAGGATAGGGGTTAATAACTTTATTTAGGTGGCGGCGGTGTCAGGGCTGCAGATTAGGGGTTAATAAGTATAATGTAGGTGGCGGTGGTGTAGGGGGAATCAGATTAGGGGTGTTTAGACTCGGGGTACATGTTAGGGTGTTAGGTGTAAACATTCCCATAGGAATCAAGGGATATCGGGCAGCAGCGAACATAAGCTCTCGCTGCTTTCCGACTCTTATTGATTCCTATGGCATCCGCCGCCTCCAGGGCGGCGGATTAAAAGCCAGGTACGCTGGGCCGGAATAGTGCAGAGCGTACATGGTAGGAATTTGATAACTTCCAAAAGTAGTCAGATTGTGCTGAACTTGCGTTCGAAACATCTGTAGTGACGTAAGCATTGATCTGTGTCGGACTGAGTCCAGTGGATCGTAGGTTACGCCACTAAATTCTACTTTTGCCGGTCTGTAGGGTTTAATAACTAAGGCGAATCAGGCTCGCCACAAATACGCTGCGGAATTCCAGCGTATATGTGGTTGACGGCTTGATAAATACATGCCAAAGGTTAGAAATCCACATGTACTGGAACTTCTACAGATGTAACTATGACAGGCTAATAAATTCAGACAAACTATGTCCAAGGCTAGAGTCACCATAGGATAAATATCCTTTCAAATTTAAAATAAAACATTTTTTAAAGCAATTCACAAAACAAAATAGAATAGAGTAGAAGCACGACTTCTGGGGTAATTATGTTTATAAAGTAGATATAAAGATAGGAGTTTTAAAACTTTAGGCCTCAACTGATTATTTCCCCTGTTAAGGAGGCCTGGGGATAGGTTTGATAATCCCTGAGAAAGATAGACAGTTTAGATTGCAGAGAGAACTCAGCGCCAAGGAGGAATTTACACCTTTAGCTCAGTACAAAGGTTACCTAGTTAACCAGAAAAAGGGTTGAAAGTAGAAAGGTGTGCAGAGCGCCTAAATAAAAGCCTTAGGTGTCTTTTGAGTGTCATGTGATCCTCTACTTATGTCGCTATATCTGGTGTGATGGACCACTATACCAGATGACGTGAGGTACCTAAATATATATATTCTTGTGAAGTGGTATTAGATATAAAAGTACAGTTTAATATAACATTAAATTAGATTAAAAACATCAGGTTAAAAACATCAAGTTAAAAGCAGATTAAAAAATCATGGATCCATGAATGCATCAAATAGAATAAATCAATAATACATAATAGACAGTGTTTGGATAGTATGCTTTGATAAATTAAGCTTTGGTATTATATCCAATATTCCAATGTGTCAGCAGTGGTCACTATAGTTAATCTCTGGGACTACAGTTGCTAAAATGCCTTGGGTCAACTAAAGTTAATCTCTGTGAATAGAGTTGCTGAAATGTCTTATTGTCAAAGGTAGGAACAGACAGTTTCCAAATTATCAATCCTCTGAGTGACTGATTACAAATTGTGTCAAAAAACTCTTGTGCAAATATATGCAAATTGTGCAAAAAAGACTAGTCAAAAATATGAAAAAAAAATTATGAGAAAATTTGACAAATGTAAAACATCAAAAGTGACAAAATATAAAAAATAAAAATATATTAAAGATGAAAGAAAAATACCAAATCAAGTCAATGAGGCCTATTTATCAAAGGTATGGCGGACCTGATCCGACAGTGCGGATTAGGTCCGCCAAACCTCGCTGAATGCTGAGAGCAATACACTCTCCGTATTCAGCATTGCACCAGCAGTTCTCAAGAGCTGCTGCTGCAACGTTGCCCCCTGCAGACTCGCGGCCAATCGGCCGCCAGCAGGGAGGTGTCTATCAGCTCAGAGCAGGCGGACAGGGTTATGGAGCAGCGGTCTTTTGACTGCTGCTTCATAACTGCTGTTTCTTGCTAGTCTGAAGACTCACCAGAAACACAGGCCCACAAGTTCCATTCAGAGCTTGATAATTGGGCCTCTATATGTTGATAAAGGTGATGAAAATTTATAAAAAAAAAAAATTGTATCAAACTTATTTCCTTGTGGTGAGAATCCTTGTGGTGTATCTGGGGTCCAGAGGGCCTTTAAATACTCTCTAGAAATCCTGAGTGTCCTATGAAGTTCAAAAAGCACATGGTAAGCACATTTCTAATAGTAACATTATTTTTTTAAAGACAATCTGCACTATTTTTGAACTACACAGGACACTCAGGATTTCTAGAGAGGATTTAAAGGCCCTCTGGACCCCGGATACACCACAAGAATTCTCACCACGAGGAAACAAGTTTGATACATTTTTTTTTTATAATTTTTCATCACCTTTATCAACATATTGACTTGATTTGGTATTTTTCTTTCATCTTCAATATATTTTTATTTTTTATATTTTGTCACTTTTGACGTTTTACATTTTTCATATTTTTTTCATATTTTTGACTAGTTTTTTTGCACAATTTGCATATATTTGCACAAGAGTTTTTTGACACAATTTGTAATCAGTCACTCATAGGATTGATAAATTGGAAACTGTCTGTGCCTACCTTTGACAATAAGGCATTTCAGCAACTCTATTCACAGAGATTAACTTTAGTTGACCCAAGGCATTTTAGCAACTGTAGTCCCAGAGATTAACTGTAGTGACCACTGCTGACACATTGGAATATTGGATATAATACCAAAGCTTAATTTATCAAAGCATACTATCCAAACACTGTCTATTATGTATTGTTGATTTATTCTATGTGATGCATTCATGGATCTATGATTTTTTAATCTGGTTTTAACTTGATGTTTTTAATCTGATGTAATGTCATATTAAACTGTACTTTTATATCTAATACCACTGCACAAGAATATATATATATATATATATATATATATATATATATATATATATATATATATATATATATACACACACACACACAATAGACCAACTATTTAGGTACTTCAAGTCATCTGGTATAGTGGTCCATCACACCAGATATAGCGACATAAGTAGAGTGTTACACTAGGGATCACATCACACTCAAAAGACACCTCAGCCTTTTATTTAGGTGTTCTGCACACCTTTCTGCTTCCATAGATAGACAGACAGACACATGATATATTGATAGATAGATAGATAGATAGATAGATAGATAGATAGACAGACAGACAGACAGATAGATAGATAGATAGATAGATAGATAGATAGATGATAGAATAGATAGATGATAGAAACAGAAGGATTGTCTGGTATTTCGGGACTGGACTGACCTTTTTCGGCGGGATTAGACTGATATACTTAAGGAAAAATAGACTTTCCTTGAACAAATATTCTGTTTGTAATATGGCAAGATAGAAAAAGACAGACAATGGCATGACAAACTAGGCTAAATGTTTCCTGTTGCTAATAATCATTCTATGCCAAAACTTCTACATTTTATATTGTTAAACTCTTGCAAAGCATTTCTCTCTACATGATACTTTTATTATGTACATGAAGTAAGAAAAAAAAATGAATTCACCTTTCATTGCAAACAGTTTATTGAGATAAAAAGGAGAAAGCATTTTCATTTCTATTCACTTCCTGACAAAAAGTATGGCTTTGTTTTTTTTTTTTTTAGTTCTAGCTTTTATGACAAAGCAGTTTTGAAATTAGTGCATTTTACGTATAAATATTTTCTCAAGTGTCGGCTACCATGCATGCTATAGGCAAACAATATATGTTCCTCTAATGAAATTCTATCCCTCACTAACAGAATTTAGTCTGTAATAAAAGCTCTTCAAACTGTTTCAGAAGATGAAAAACAAGAGGCTTCTTATAGTGTTTTGATGCAGGATTCACAGTTATTATAAAATGACACGTTATTCATTGTTGAAAAACACTTTATATTTTCAGCTTCTATAAATTACTTTTAACTGAAGAAATATTTTTGCAGTTCATTACACACCTTAATCTCTAATAATTATTTTGGATATTGAAGATCATGACAGCAACAGAGGATTGTAAAAAAATAACAGTTTCTAGTAAACCCTTTAAGCCAGATCTTTCCTATATTGTGTCACTTCACCTTTCACATCAATATTTTTTTTATAAACAATGAATTGGTGTTATGAGATTTAGAAACACAAGTGAGAAAAAAATAGATATTGAGTTTCTTTACAGAACAATATAGGTCACTGTTTATACTGAATAATAAATTTGCTATATTTCTGTTATCATGCTATTTATGTTTACTCTATTTTTTACAAAAAAATATTAACCCCTTTGATGTGCATTTCAGCCTGTAGGTGTATTACAAGCCCTTTTCATCATGCAATGGGATGATAAGGATCATTGGTGGCATCTTGAGGGGCACTCCCAGGCTTCATGGGAGTGCCGATAAAGTCACCACATACACATGTGGTGATGTCACAAAAGGGCTGAACCAGAATGCCCTGATAGCTGCAAGGGAGCTGGATAGGTTGAGGTTCTTCAAAGCCCTAAATCTCAGTTTCCTTAACAGCTAAAAACCTCCAAGAACCCTTTTTGAAAGATAATTGCCTGCTCTTTTAAATGGTAATCTTGGTGCAGTAATAGAAAGTAGATCACACATGGGGATGCGCTTAATGATTGTAACATTATATGCACAATAAAAATAAAAAACATCTGCTATGTGTAGAGGCCTCTAATAAAGTTTATTTTCTAGTAGACAAATCCCTCTAAAGTAAGGTGATCATTGTGGTAACAGTGAACACCTTGCAAGAAAAAAAAAGTGCTTTTATTTCTGTAATGCACTATGGGGCCTCTCTAATCTATATTATAATCCCCAAAAGCCCTTGTGGGCACATATTTTGTTTGTGGCTACACTTGATGACAATTTAGTAAGGTGATCACAGTAACAGCAGTGGTCACTGAGCCATTTTTAATATTATTTACTAAAATCTACCCAAAAATCAAAGTTTTTCTTTCTTTCTAATGACATGGTGAGTCCATGGATCATCATCAATTACTGTTGGGAATATCACTCCTGGCCAGCAGGAGGAAGCAAAGAGCACCACAGCAAAGCTGTTAAATATCACTCCCCTACCCACAATCCTCCAGTCATTCTCTTTGCCTGTATTGCAAGGAGGAGGTAAAGTTTAGGTGTCTGATGAGAAGTTTTCTTCCATCAAGATTTTTTTTTTTTTTTAGCAGAGTAAGCTTACTCTGTTCTTTTCTGGGGTCTAGCCTAGTCCACATCAGTCTCTTCAGTAGGGCAGTGGTGGCTTTTGAGCACTTGAGAACTTGTGAGGTACAATCCTCACTGCGTTTTCTCAAGAATTTGCTGCCCTAACTAGAAAACCTGAGTAGGTTTACTCAGGTTTTTCTCACTTCACAGGTCCATGTGAGGTGCTGCACCCTCTCAAACCAGGTGAGCTGTCCTGCTGCTGGACATCACTTTCAGGTAAGTGCCATTTTAATTTCCTTTTGCAAGGAGATTGCTGGCACTTGTTACAGCTAAAAACTGTCTTATTTAATATGGGACTTTATTAAACTTTCATGTTTGGTGTTACTTTTAGGCAGTTTAGGCATTGAGACTGTGAGGTGATTTATGGTGGATCAGTGTGTTATAGTAGTTTTTATACTTTAACTTTTGGTCATGGATATTACTGTTGTAAACCTTTTTTTTCGGCAGTTAGGGCTCTGTAAATGCTCTGTATTTGAAAATGAGCTGCAGGACAGGTAGGCCCCTCAGTAAAGCTACTGAGGTGTATAGGTAGCCTGAAGTCTATTTGGTTTGTTGCGCTAACACACATTTCTATTTAAAGACACAGTTCACATTTAATTTTTATTTTCAAATAAATAATTTTTTACACTTTACCCTTATTTATTACATACGCTGGATCAAAAGGTTTTTCCAAACCATTATCCCTGGTGAAGTTGCTGCTTGTCAGTTATGTTTTGATGCTCAGGTGGAACTCCCAGTTCCTTTTTGTTCCTCAAGCATTGAGAGAACTTTAAGTTAAAGAGATAAAATATTTGACCATGAGCCACCATTATCCCAGCAAATGCTGTTCAGGTGTCTTCTGTTGCAGATTTGCTGCAGCTTTCTCCTCAAACATCCCAACTTTTTCAGTCTCCAAATACAGTGCCCTGTGTTTCCTCTTGCAATCCTCTAGGATTTTCTCTACAAGACATTGCTTCCCAGGTACCCCTTGCTGCATCTGAGGCCTTGCCAGCTTCCCCCATGTTGCAGGAAAGGCATAAAAGGAAATTTAAGGAAACAGTAAGGTTTCTGATCAAGTTCTGGCTATCCAAAGTGTCCCTTCCCATAAGCCTGAGGAAGAAGACATGTTGGTAGCATCTGGGGGGGGGGGGTGGGATCTCAGACTCATACAGTGTAATTCCTTCTTCTGATGCTGAAGTGGTATCCTTCAGATTTAAGCCAGAACACCTTCGCTTATTACTTAAGGAGGTTTTGGCTACTTTGGACGACTCCGACACAACTATCGTAGTCAATCCTAAAAAGTCTAGTAAATTGAACAAATACTTTGATGTTCCCTCCACGGTGGAGGTTTTTCCGGTTATGCAAGTATGCGAGGGGAGTGATTATTATTATCACTGTAATTAAGATAAATAAATGACGCCCTCTTTAGAGGGAGTGGTGCAGACCCATAAATACACAGTTTTTCAAAAAACTTTAAAGAAAGAAAATGATAGTGAGGTCCACTTATAAAAAAGACAGGGAATCAAGCACTCTTAACTTTTTATTGATTTAGCTTATGGATTTTTGCAATACCTTAATAGCAAATAATCCAATATAGAGACACTTTCTCACAAAAGAAACTGTACAACACTATCCATTACTAAATCAAAGTAATATTCTAATCAACCATATTTTAAAGTTTACAATACTATACATATATACAATGAATGCAGACTTCTCATTTAAAAGAAATACTGTGACGTCACTAAGTGTTCATAGGAGAAAAGAATAATCAAAAAACTTTGCAACACCTTACCAGAGGACAGCCCCAACTTTTAAGGAAAGGATTTGCTGCCATGAATGGAAAAAGGATCTATGCAGTATTTTTAATTACCCCTTTGCATGCAGCATATGTAAATAGGCATCAGAGTATATCTGAACAACATTTACACAATATGCTTAGTAATGAAACGTTATTTGCTAAGTGTACAAGGCAATGTACTTAAATATTATAATCAGAGATGGGGTTTGCACTTAATTTTGTCCATTAATCAATCCACTGAAAAGATAAAGTTATCCAATGATAACTACAAATGATAGATGGTATATCCAGAAACAAAAGTTCCTTTTGAAGCAACAAAGCAAGCTTATTGGATGGTAGAATGCACACTTTTATAATACAGCAAAGGCTTCCATAGCTGTCATATGCACAAACGATGTTAAAGCTGTAGCAGGTGTTTAGTCCAGTATACCAGTGTGCATATTTGTAATGCTGTGTACAGACAAAAGCAATAAGCTTACTTCCAAAGTGCTGCATGTATTGTAAGCAACAGTTTAGCAACAATGTTACTTTTTCAAAAAGGAAACAGTCACCAATTCTCCAGTGAACAGGGTTATTCCCTAAAACAGCTGCACACAACGGTAAGAATTTCTCCACAAACATACTGTACCTAGGTGCTGGGGATATCTCAAAGACTTCTGTATCTACATGAAATTTTCAAGAAACAGTGCAGTCTTGTGCAAAACTCCTCAAGCTCATTCAGCCTTTCTCCAACAGACCAAACACTATGGCCTCTATTTATCAAGCCGTCAACTTACCTGCATTCGACGGCACCGATATGCTAGCCTACGATCGCCTAACATCGCTGCCGCGGACCTGAATACGTTCTCCAAAATAATCAAAAAAGCTGTCAAAAAGCTGCGCACCAAGTACAGTGCGATGAGCAGCGGACTGTTGTTAACTAACAGTCATCGATCTCGCTGCTCTTCGGCTTTTTAACAGCTTTCTTGGTACCCTGTCACTAAACACCCACACTATACTATACTGTTTACCCCCTATCCCGCCGCTCCCGGAGCCCACCGCCACCTACATTATACATATTAACCACTAATTTTCTGCCTCCTATACCGCTGCCACCTACATAAAGTTATTAACCCCTATCCTGCCGCTCCCGGACCCTGCCGCTACTAAATAAAGTGTTTAACCCCTAAACCGCCGCTCCCGGAGCCCACATTATATTTATTAACCCCTAATCTGCCCCCCCTACACCGCCGCAACATACATTATATTTATTAACCCCTAATGTGCTCCCCTACACTGCCGCCACTATATTAAATGTATTAACCCCTAAACATAAGTCTAACACTAACCCTAACATCCCTAACTTAAATATAATTAACTAAATCGAAATAAATTATTCCTATTTAAAAACAGAATTTATGCTTACCTGATAAATTACTTTCTCCAACGGTGTGTCCGGTCCACGGCGTCATCCTTACTTGTGGGATATTCTCTTCCCCAACAGGAAATGGCAAAGAGTCCCAGCAAAGCTGGTCACATGATCCCTCCTAGGCTCCGCCCACCCCAGTCATTCGACCGACGGACAGGAGGAAATATATATAGGAGAAAACATATGATACCTTGGTGACTGTAGTTAGAGAAAATAATTCATCAGACCTGATTAAAAAACCAGGGCGGGCCGTGGTCCCGACACACCCGTTGGAGAAAGTAATTTATCAGGTAAGCATAAATTCTGTTTTCTCCAACATTGGTGTGTCCGGTCCACGGCGTCATCCTTACTTGTGGGAACCAATACCAAAGCTTTAGGACACGGATGAAGGGAGGGAGCCAATCAGGTTACCTAAACAGAAGGCACCACGGCTTGCAAAACCTTTCTCCCAAAAATAGCCTCCGAAGAAGCAAAAGTATCAAATTTGTAAAATTTGGCAAAAGTGTGCAGTGAAGACCAAGTCGCTGCCTTACATATCTGGTCAACAGAAGCCTCGTTCTTGAAGGCCCATGTGGAAGCCACAGCCCTAGTGGAGTGAGCTGTGATTCTTTCAGGAGGCTGCCGTCCGGCAGTCTCATAAGCCAATCGGATAATGCTTTTAAGCCAAAAGGAAAGAGAGGTAGAAGTCGCTTTTTGACCTCTCCTTTTACCAGAATAAACAACAAACAAGGAAGATGTTTGTCTGAAATCTTTAGTAGCCTCTAAATAGAATTTTAGAGCACGGACTACGTCCAAATTGTGTAACAAACGTTCCTTCTTTGAAACTGGATTCGGACACAAAGAAGGTACAACTATCTCCTGGTTAATATTTTTGTTGGAAACAACTTACGGAAGAAAACCAGGCTTAGTACGCAAAACCACCTTATCTGCATGGAACACCAGATAGGGCGGAGAACACTGCAGAGCAGATAACTCTGAAACTCTTCTAGCAGAAGAAATTGCAACCAAAAACAAAACTTTCCAAGATAATAACTTAATATCTACGGAATGTAAGGGTTCAAACGGAACCCCTTGAAGAACTGAAAGAACTAGATTTAGACTCCAGGGAGGAGTCAAAGGTCTGTAAACAGGCTTGATCCTAACCAGAGCCTGAACAAATGCTTGAACATCTGGCACAGCTGCCAGTCTTTTGTGAAGTAAAACAGATAAAGCAGAGATCTGTCCCTTCAGAGAACTTGCAGATAATCCTTTCTCCAAACCTTCTTGTAGAAAGGATAGAATCTTAGGAATTTTTATCTTGTTCCATGGGAATCCTTTAGATTCACACCAACAGATATATTTTTTCCATATTTTATGGTAAATTTTTCTAGTTACAGGCTTTCTAGCCTGAATCAGAGTATCTATTACAGAATCTGAAAACCCACGCTTTGATAAAATCAAGCGTTCAATCTCCAAGCCGTCAGTTGGAGGGAAACCAGATTCGGATGTTCGAATGGACCCTGAACAAGAAGGTCCTGTCTCAAAGGTAGCTTCCATGGTGAAGCCGATGACATATTGACCAGGTCTGCATACCAAGTCCTGCGTGGCCACGCAGGAGCTATCAAGATCACCGAGGCCCTCTCCTGATTGATCCTGGCTACCAGCCTGGGGATGAGAGGAAACGGTGGGAATACATAAGCTAGGTTGAAGGTCCAAGGTGCTACTAGTGCATCTACTAGGGTCGCCTTGGGATCCCTGGATCTGGACCCGTAGCAAGGAACCTTGAAGTTCTGACGAGACGCCATCAGATCAATGTCTGGAATGCCCCATAATTGAGTTATTTGGGCAAAGATTTCCGGATGGAGTTCCCACTCCCCCGGATGGAATGTCTGACGACTCAGAAAATCCGCTTCCCAATTTTCCACTCCTGGGATGTGGATCGCAGACAAGTGGCAGGAGTGATCCTCCGCCCATTGAATTATCTTGGTCACTTCTTTCATCGCCAGGGAAGTCCTTGTTCCCCCCTGATGATTGATATATGCAACGGCCGTCATGTTGTCTGACTGAAACCTTATGAATTTGGCCTTTGCTAGTTGAGGCCAAGCTCTGAGAGCATTGAATATCGCTCTCAGTTCCAGAATGTTTATCGGGAGAAGAGACTCTTCCCGAGACCATAGACCCTGAGCTTTCAGGGATTCCCAGACCGCGCCCCAGCCCACTAGGCTGGCGTCGGTCGTGACAATGACCCACTCTGGTCTGCAGAAGCTCATTCCCTGTGACAGATTGTCCAGGGTCAGCCACCAATGGAGTGAATCTCTGGTCTTTTGATCTACTTGAATTGTCAGAGACAAGTCTGTATAATCCCCATTCCACTGTCTGAGCATGCACAGTTGTAATGGTCTTAGATGAATTAGTGCAAAAGGAACTATGACCATTGTTGCAACCATCAATCCTATTACTTCCATGCACTGCGCTATGGAAGGACGAGGAACAGAATGAAGTACTTGACAAGAGCTTAGAAGTTTTGATTTTCTGACCTCTGTCAGAAAAATCCTAATTTCTAAGGAATCTATTATTGTTCCCAAGAAGGGAACTCTTGTTGACGGGGACAGAGAACTTTTTTCTTTGTTCACCTTCCATCCGTGAGATCTGAGAAAGGCTAGGACGATGTCCGTATGAGCCTTTGCTTTTGACAGGGACGACGCTTGAATCAGGATGTCGTCCAAGTAAGGTACTACTGCAATGCCCCTTGGTCTTAGAACCGCTAGAAGGGACCCTAGTACCTTTGTGAAAATCCTTGGAGCAGTGGCTAATCCAAATGGAAGTGCCACAAACTGGTAATGCTTGTCCAGAAAAGCGAACCTTAGGAACTGATGATGTTCCTTGTGGATAGGAATATGTAGGTACGCATCCTTTAAATCCACGGTAGTCATAAATTGATTTTCCTGGATAGTAGGTAGGATCGTTCGAATAGTTTCCATTTTGAACGATGGTACCCTGAGAAATTTGTTTAGGATCTTTAGATCCAAAATTGGTCTGAATGTTCCCTCTTTTTTGGGAACTATGAACAGATTGGAATAAAATCCCATTCCTTGTTCTCTTATTGGAACTGGATGTATCACTCCCATCTTTAACAGGGTCTTCTACACAATGTAAGAATGCCTGTCTCTTTATTTGGTTTGAAGATAATTGAGACCTGTGGAACCTTCCCCTTGGGGGTAGTTCCTTGAATTCCAGGAGATAACCTTGAGAAACTATTTCTAGCGCCCAAGGATACTGAACATCTCTTGCCCAAGCCTGAGCAAAGAGAGAAAGTCTGCCCCCCACTAGATCCGGTCCCGGATCGGGGGCTATCCCTTCATGCTGTTTTGGTAGCAGTGGTAGGCTTCTTGGCCTGCTTACCCTTGTTCCAGCCTTGCATTGGTTTCCAGGCTGGTTTGGGTTGTGAAGTATTACCCTCTTGCTTAGAGGATACAGAATTAGAGACTGGTCCGTTTCTGCGAAAGGGACGAAAATTAGGCTTATTATTAGCCTTAAAAGACCTATCCTGTGGGAGGGCATGGCCCTTTCCCCCAGTGATGTCTGAAATAATCTCTTTCAAATCAGGTCCAAATAATGTTTTACCTTTGAAAGGAATGTTAAGCAATTTTGTCTTGGAAGACACATCCGCTGACCAAGACTTTAGTCAAAGCACTCTGCGCGCCACGACAGCAAACCCCGAATTTTTCGCCGCTAATCTAGCTAATTGCAAAGCGGCATCTAAAACAAAAGAGTTAGCCAATTTAAGTGCTTGAACTCTGTCCATAACCTCCTCATACGAAGATTCTTTACTGAGCGAATTTTCTAGTTCCTCGAACCAGAAACACGCTGCCGTAGTGACAGGAACAATGCATGAAATTGGTTGTAGAAGGTAACCTTGCTGTACAAAAATCTTTTTAAGCAAACCCTCTAATTTCTTATCCATAGGATCTTTGAAAGCACAACTATCTTCGATAGGAATAGTAGTGCGTTTGTTTAGAGTAGAAACCGCCCCCTCGACCTTGGGGACTGTCTGCCATAAGTCCTTTCTGGGGTCGACTATAGGAAATAATTTCTTAAATATAGGGGGGGGGAACAAAAGGTATGCCGGGCCTTTCCCACTCTTTATTTACTATGTCCTCCACTCGCTTGGGTATAGGAAAAGCGTCGGGGGGCACCGGAACCTCTAGGAACTTGTCCTCTTACATAATTTCCCTGGAATGACCAAATTGTCACAATCATCCAGAGTAGATAACACCTCCTTAAGCAGTGCGCGGAGATGTTCTAATTTAAATTTAAATGTCACAACATCAGGTTCAGCTTGATGAGAAATTTTTCCTGAATCTGAAATTTCTCCATCAGACAAAACCTCCCTCATGGCTGAGATTGGTGTGAGGGTATGTCAGAACAGTTATCATCAGCGTCCTCTTGCTCTTCAGTGTTTAAAACAGAGCAATCGCGCTTTCTCTGATAAGTAGGCATTTTAGATAAAAGATTTGCTATGGAGTTATCCATTACAGCCGTTAATTGTTGCATGGTAATAAGTATTGGCGCACTAGATGTACTAGGGGCCTCCTGTGTGGGCATAACTGGTGTAGACACAGTAGGGGATGATGTAGTATCATGTTTACTCCCCTCATTTTAAGGAATCATCTTGGGCAATATCATTATCTGTTGCAATACTGTCCTTACTTTGTTTGGACACTATGGCACAATTATCACATAAATTTAAATGGGGAGACACATTGGCTTTCATACATATAGAACATAGCTTATCTGATGGTACAGACATGTTAAACAGGCTTAAACTTGTCAACAAAGCACAAAAAAAAACGTTTTAAAATAAAACCGTTACTGTCACTTTAAATTTCAAACTGAAAACACTTTATTACTGAATATGTGAAAAAGTATGAAGGAATTGTTCAAAATTCACCAAAATTTCACCACAGTGTCTTAAAGCATTAAAAGTATTGCACACCAAATTTCAGAGCTTTAACCCTTAAATTAACGGAACCGGAGCCGTTTTTACATTTAACCCCTATACAGTCCCAGAATGAGCTCTGTCTATAACTAGAAAGGCCCCCATCTGAAAAAGGTGTCCAACACAGTGCCTGCCGTTTTTCTAAACGTTTCCCCAAGATTATAATACCAATAATTAGTTAGAATCTGCATAATATGCCTAGTAAAGCAATTGTTTTAGCCCAGAAAAATGTCTACCAGTTTTTAAGCCCTTTTTGAAGCCCTTTATTCTTTTATGTTTAACTAAGAAAATGGCTTACTGGTCCCCATGAGGGGAAATGACAGCCTTCCAGCATTACATGGTCTTGTTAGAAATATGGCTAGTCATACCTTAAGCAGAAAAGACTGCTAACTGTTTCCCCCAACTGAAGTTACTTCATCTCAACAGTCCTGTGTGGAAACAGCAATTGATTTCAGTTACTGTCTGCTAAAATCATCTTCCTCTTACAAACAGAAATCTTCATCCTTTTCTGTTTCAGAGTAAATAGTACATACCAGCACTATTTTAAAATAACAAACACTTGATAGAAGAATAAAACTACATTTAAACACCAAAAAACTCTTAACCATCTCCGTGAGATGTTGCCTGTGCAACGGCAAAGAGAATGACTGGGGTGGGCGGAGCCTAGGAGGGATCATGTGACCAGCTTTGCTGGGACTCTTTGCCATTTCCTGTCATGTCTTGAAGATGGACCCGCTCCGTGCCGGATGGATGAAGATAGAAGATGCCGCCTGGATGAAGACTTCTGCCCGTCTGGAGGACCTCTTCTGCCGACTTGGATGAAGACTTCTGCCCGTCTGGAGGACCACTTCGCCCGGCTTCATGGAGGACTTCGGTCCGGTTGGGTGAAGACGTCTCAAGGTAGGGTGATCTTCAAGGGGTTAGTGTTAGGCTTTTTTAAGGGGTGGGTGGGTTTTATAGTAGGGTTGGGTGTGTTGGTGGTGGGTTTTAATGTTGGGGGGGTATTGTACTTTTTTTTACAGGTAAAAGAGCTGTTTACTTTGGGGCAATGCCCTGCAAAAGGCCCTTTTAAGGGCAATTTGTAATTTAGTATAGGGTAGTTCTTTTTATTATTTTGGGGGGCTTTTTTATTTTATTAGGGGGATTAGATTAGGGGTAATTAGTTTAAAAACTTGTAATTATTTTATTATTTTCTGTAATTTAGTTGTTTTTTTTTGTACTTTAGATAATTTTATTTAATTGTAGTTAATGTAGGTAATTAACTTAATAATAGTGTAGTGTTAGGTGTAATTGTAACTTAGGTTAGGTTTTATTTTACAGTTACTTTTGTATTTATTTTAACTAGGGTGTTATTAAATAGTTAATAACCATTTAATAACTATTGTAGCTAGTTAAAATAAATACAAAGTTGCCTTTAAAATAAAAATAAATCCTAAGATAGCTACAATGTAACTATTAGTTATATTGTAGCTATCTTAGGGTTTTTATTTTATAGCTAAGTATTTAGTTTTAAATAGGAATAATTTATTTCGATTTAGTTAAATTATATTTAAGTTAGTGGGTGTTAGGGTTAGACTTAGGTTTAGGGGTTAATACATTTAATATAGTGGCGGTGGTGTAGGGGGGGCAGATTAGGGGTTAATAAATATAATGTAGGTGGCGGTGGGCTCCGGGAGTGGCAGTTTAGGGGTTAAACACTTTATTTAGTTGCGGCGGGGTCCAGGAGCGGCGGTTTAGGAATTAATAAGCATAATGTAGGTGGCGGCGGTGTAGGGGGGTGCAGATTAGGGGTGTTTAGACTCGGGGTACATGTTAGGGTGTTAGGTGTAGACATTACCATAGGAATCAATGGGAAATCGGGCAGCAGCGAACATAAGCTTTTGCTGCTTTCCAACTCCCATTGATTCCTATGGTATCCACGGCCTCCAGGGCGGCGGATTGAAAACCAGGTATGCTGGGCCGGAAAAGTGCCGAGCTTACCTGCTAGTTATTTGATAACTAGCAAAATAGTTAGATAGTGCCGAACTTACGTTCGGAACATCTGTAGTGACGTAAGCATCTATCTGTGTCGGACTGAGTCCAGCGGATCGTATGTTACGTCGCTAAATTCTACTTTTGCCGGTTTGTAGGGTTTGATAACTAAGGCGAATCAGGCTCGCCACAAATACGCTACGGAATTCCAGCATATTTGCGGTTGACAGCTTGATAAATAGAGGCCTAAGTTTGTGACATCACCTGATTAAGCCAACACGTGTTTCATCCCTTGATTACACAGGACTTCCTCAGGGATAATTACTCAACACCCATATGGCTCTATTTATGAGCAGCTTTTGTAACGCCCCAAAATTGGAAAGATTTTTTTGCTGCATTAACTAAACTTCTCAATAACAAATTTTTATTCAAAAATTATATGTTTGCATTACACAGGTGTACAGTTAATCCAGATGGCGCACATCATTATAGTCAAATATTGAAAATACTTGTAGAAATAAATCTAATGAAAGGGTTACTAACTACATTTGACACAGGAACTTTTAAAGGGGCATTTCATCTCAGAAATGCTTACTAACTATAGTGACTTAAAGAGACACTCTGAACCCCAATATTTTATTTTACAATTCAGATAGAGCATGACATTTTAAGCAACTTTCTAATTTACTCCAATTATAAAAAGTTCTTCATTCTCTTGGTATCTTTATTTGAAATGCAAGAATGTAAGTTTAAATGCCGGCACATTTTTGGTGAACAACCTGGGTTGTTCTTGCTGATTGGTGGAGAAATTCATCCACCAATAAAAAAGTGCTGTCCACGGTTCTGAACCAAAAAAAAAAAGCTTAGATGCATTATTTTTCGAATAAAGATAGCAAGAGAACAAAGAAAAATTGATAATAGGAGTAAATTATAAAGTTGCTTAAAATCACATGCACTATTTGAATCACAAAAGAAAAAAATTGGGTTCAGTGTCCCTATAATTATGAAGCAGTTGCATTAAGTAAGATCTCCCATTCAATACTTATACATGCAATTCCAAATTTAAAGTAAAATACTTGAATATGCAATATTACTCTGTAATTTCACAAAATGTATTTAACCCTTAAGGTTATACATTTCTATGCCTGTACTTCCAAGCTGCTTTTTTTAGAAGCTGAATTTTAACCTAAGGTTATACATATACCACTACCATTTTAACTAGGCAGAAAACATATATATATATTTTTAAATATAATAAATAATAATGCATGTCTTGTAAGGCATGCTTATTGAATATAAACAAATAATTGTTAAACAGTTGTTCTGAATTGGATCATCCATTCAATGTTAATATATATAACTCTTAACCTGAAATCCAATATCCAACTGTGACGAAACCAATCTCGCCACTGTACATTGGAGGGCCTGTTATGGAACATTCTTTGGGCTGGAGGTACATGGGCTTAAGGATACCCAGAGACTGCATGAAAATATGGAATTTTATATGCTGGACACCCCATGTACTTTCATAACTCTGTCTTATGTCTATGTCACCCTGTATCCATAAATACAGGATGGGTACAGGGTGTGAGTGCACCTTTTGGGAGCAATTGTGACTCTATAAGCCAAGTGGGCATAAAAGACTTTATAGCTAATAAGAACTGTTCCTATATTCTGTAATAAGATGTATTCTATGTATGTTTCAGATCTGATTGTGTCTCAGGAGTCTGTCTGGGTAAACTGATTGTGTCCTTGTGTGATTATGTTAACTAGACTGCCCAACATCAGATTGTCTGAGTAAACGTTCTTCCCTAGTTAATTAACTTAATATGTTAATCTGTTTTACCTGTGAATTGCTGATTCCCTATGCAGGACATTGTTCATCTGGTATTAACCCTTGGTACACTGTTGGTACCGTAACATTGGTGGCAGCGACGGAATGAACCTTATCGCCCAGAAGAGCAACTACACAAGCCAGTAACCTCAGGAAGAGGGGGATTATTACAATACTGACTAAGATGGAAAAGAGAAAAGTACATTTTGCAGCTTTTAAAAACTTCCTGGAAACAGAAGGAGAGATTGATGGGTACCTTGCGGATTTTGAGAGGCAATGTGCACTACACAAGGTACCCGCAGAGGACTGGGTCACGATATTATCTGGAAAATTATCCGGCCGGGCCAGAGAGGCTTTTCGGGCCATTCCAGATGAGGAAGTCAGGGATTATAATACTGTAAAAGAGGCTCTGCTCTCCAGGTATGCGGTTACACCGGAGGCATACAGGAGGTGGTTCAGAGACACTGTTAAATTAGCTGGAGATTCCTACCTTGAGTGGGCATGTAAGGTGCACCGCACAGCAGCTCACTGGATAGCGGGGTGCCAAGCCATATCTGGGGAAGAGGTGCTGCAGCTATTCCTGTTGGAACATTGCTTCGACAAATTACCCGCAGGAGTTCGAGAGTGGGTTCGGGACCGTAAACCCTCCACCCTGCAGGAAGCGGCTCGCTTGGCAGATGAGTATACGGATGCCCGCAAACTGGACACTGCTACCACTAAGCCCCCTGCTAGAGTGGAGTACAGACCCCCAGTCACCCCAGCAGCTGCCAGTTACCAAACCCCGGCGCACCACTATACCACACGGCCTCCGGCCACAAACTACCCTCAGAGAGCCCTGCGGTGCTACTCACAACCTATTCGGTGCTTTAGATGTAAGCAACTAGGGCACAAAAGACCAGAGTGTCCCCTAAACGCAGCGAACCAAGCGCAGTCCTGGAGAAGACCCCGCCGGCGGAATCCCACGTAATCCTCAGCCTGCGGCCCGCTACGTAGAGGCGCAAGAATGCTGGAGCATCCTACATGAGGCAGACCTTGTGCAAGCTGCCCACCGGAATAACCGGCAACTGGTTAAAGTGAATGGGAAGAAGGTCAGTGGTCTACGGGATACTGGTGCTACCATGACCTTGCTTCAAAAGAACTTGGTGTCTGAGAAACAGTACACTGGAGACACTGTGGCTGTGAGGGTAGCAGGGGGTGATGTGTTCAGCCTACCTGTTGCCAGGGTACATTTGGATTGGGGAGTGGGCGCTAGACCTGTGAATGTAGGGGTCAAGAAGGACTTACCTGCTGATGTTCTTCTTGGAAATGACTTGGCCCCCCTTGTTTCTGCCTACGCTCCTATGGGTCCCGCTGATGTTAACTCTGTGACTACCCATGCTCAGATCCGTGCAGCAGAGACTGACCCACCTGCTGCTAAGCCCCAGAACGCTGAGCTCAGTAAATCTCTATCCGCTATTGATACGTGGAAGTCCCGTTACAATGCGCTGATGAAGGAGAAGAGGAGCGCAGAGGAAAAAGCACGTTTAGAACGTGAATCTCTGCTAGACAAGCTGCACCGACAGACTGCAGAAAACACCAGCTTGAGAGTGGAACATGAAACATTAAAGAAAAACTTAGTGACACTGGAGGAGAAGCTGACGCTGGCTCATAGTGAGGTGCTGCAACTCAAGGGCACCCTATGTCAGTATGAAGGGATTGTGGATACCTATAAAGAGCAGGTACAGAAAACTCGTAAAGAAGCTGATGTGATTTTGAAGGACTGTTTGGCCCTGGTCTGGGCACTGAGGAATTTGAACCCTTGTTTGTATGGACAGGAATTCTCTCTCATAACGGGAATACAGATGGATTGTCCCAGCAAACTGACATGCCTACCAGGCGCTCTGGTGGTATATGGCACAGTACATACCCTGGACAGCCGAGCATGACAAACCAGAGGGAGAGGAGTTTGATGGTCCTGTCCCCCAGCAACACGGCTGTTTAGCCAAAGGGGAGACGATTGGTCTCCCCCTCCAGCAGCACAGCTATGTATCCAAAGGGGAGACAGTCGGTCTCCCCCTCCAGCAACCAGGCTCCCACCAGGCTACTTCCATGGTAGTGCTGGCACCCGGGCAGAGTACAGCTGGTCTCTGCCCACCTCGCAACCCACCAATTCAGCGTACCAGTCCCCCACACAGCTGTGGTGAGGCACCTGGACATGGACAAGTTTTCCCCGTACTCAGGTGTAGTAACCATTTATTGTGGGTGGGCTGTACTACTAATTGTGTTTTATGGGTGGGTTGCTGGACTAACCAGGGCACTGACCGGCAGGAGGTCAGATACCCTGTTAGTCTGTTTGGAAAAGGGGAGAGATGTGACGAAACCAATCTCGCCACTGTACATTGGAGGGCCTGTTATGGAACATTCTTTGGGCTGGAGGTACATGGGCTTAAGGATACCCAGAGACTGCATGAAAATATGGAATTTTATATGCTGGACACCCCATGTACTTTCATAACTCTGTCTTATGTCTATGTCACCCTGTATCCATAAATACAGGATGGGTACAGGGTGTGAGTGCACCTTTTGGGAGCAATTGTGACTCTATAAGCCAAGTGGGCATAAAAGACTTTATAGCTAATAAGAACTGTTCCTATATTCTGTAATAAGATGTATTCTATGTATGTTTCAGATCTGATTGTGTCTCAGGAGTCTGTCTGGGTAAACTGATTGTGTCCTTGTGTGATTATGTTAACTAGACTGCCCAACATCAGATTGTCTGAGTAAACGTTCTTCCCTAGTTAATTAACTTAATATGTTAATCTGTTTTACCTGTGAATTGCTGATTCCCTATGCAGGACATTGTTCATCTGGTATTAACCCTTGGTACACTGTTGGTACCGTAACACCAACCATAAAGTATTCTGCAACTTTACTATAAGTTAGCTAGTTAGTTAACCCTTCAAGGGTTGTGTACCCTCATATGTATGTATTTACAAAAATGGGGCAACTTCTCTATTTTCATTTAACCCTCGAGGTGATAAGGTATTTAGTCTATACATCCAAGCAGCTTCTTTTTGAAGTAAGACTTTATCAAGATTACCTCCACGATTATGCATGATACCTCTGTCAATACCAATAAATCTAAGAGTATCTGATTCTTGTCTGTGACAGTTTTTAAAGTGGCAGGCTACACTTGTGTCTCTACCATGTTTTATGTCATCCCGGTGTTCTTGTATTCTTTCTTTGAAAAATCTCTTGGTTTTTCCTACATAGAACACCGGGCATTAACAATACAACAACAAGTAGACCACTCCAATTGATTTACAGTTTATAAAATAATTAATGAAATATTTTTTATCACCTGTAGAAAAGTTGTTGGTTTTAACCATATGTTTACAATAAACACAATTCCCACATGGAAAACACCACTTTGGAGGGGCCTTCTTTGAAAGCCAATCAGTTGTCTCACTTTTAACAAAAACACTGCAAACTAATTTGTCTTTTAAATTTGGAGCACACAGGGCAGTGAGCAAAGGGTGATCCCCTACTACTTCAGCTACCATTTGATCTGCTAGGAGATAGTGACAATTATTACAAAGGATATCACGTGTATGGGACCAATGACTATTATATTGAGCTATCATTCTTATTTTCATATCTGGTACTTTTTTATTTTCATCATATAGTAAACTGTCTCGTGTTAATTTCCTAGCCCTAGCTAGGGATCCATTAAGATTTATTTTGGAGTATCCTCGTCTAAGAAATATATCTGACATTTCTGCTGCTTGTTTCTCGAAACTTTTTTTCATTGAACAATTCCTTTTAAGTCTCAAAAATTGGGCATACGGTATACTTCACTTTAAAGGCACCGGGTTATTACTTGATGCTTCTAAGAGACTGTTGGCTTTAGGCTTTCTATAGTTCTCAATAGTTAAAATGTTACCAACTTTTTTTAATTTTAACATCCAGGAACTCTAACTTTTTAGGGTCTACATTGTAGGTTAAGGTAATGTTATAATTATTATTGTTCAATAACTCAATGAATTCTTTTAGGGCTTCAGTGGTATTGTTCCACAGGATGAAAATATCATCCACATATCTTTGCCACACCCCTACTGAATTTTGAACAATATGATTTAGATTATCAAAAACCTCTAATAGTTCCCATCTTCCCAAGTGAAGGCAGGCATAGGTTGGGGCACAGGGCTGTGCCCCTAGTGTCCCGGTATATTTTAGAATCAAATTGGAACACATTGTTTTTAAAAACAAATTCAAGAAGTTTTATAACAAATTCTGTGTGCTTTTAAAAATGGTTGCCATGACTATTAAGGAATTGTTTTGATGCCTCTATACCCACTTCATGAGGGATAGAAGAGTACAGCCCTTCAACATCAAAATAAACTAGAAGGGTACTTTCCTCAACAGTAAGTTGATCAAGTTTCCTTAGCAGGACAGATGTGTCTTTTACATATGTTGGAAGCGTGGGAACAAATGGTTTTAAAAAATTATCCACATAGGTACCAATATTCTCAGTCAAACTGCCAATGCTTGACATTATTGGCCTACCTGGGGGATTAGTAGGATTCTTAGGAAGCTTCTGCAGTATATAGAAATTTGATAAAGTAGCAAATTTTGGATACAAATAATCATGTTGTTTAATAGTGATTAAACCATCTAACTTCGCTTGATTAAGAATAAACAGAAGCTCAGTCTTCTCAATAGGATTATATCTGAGACTTTCATACTGTTCTTTGTTAAAGAGTTGACATAATACTTCCTTAATGTACATAGATTCATTAAGCAAAACTAAATTCCCACCCTTATCAGCCATCTTAATGACTAGGTTTGGGGCATTTTTTAAACTTAATTATCATTAACGATACCAGTGAAGGTGTGAGGATTGTGAGAAACCCTTTGGTCTGAAGTCTCTTTTTGGTCTCAGTTGCGGAATTAATTGTTTTCTTAAAGGTCTAAAGATATTTTGTATCACTCGGGATGTTGTTACCAATATTGTGTAATGGCAACTGTGTTACCCTTGTGAGTTGATAGATGTTGAAATAGTAGATAGTAAGTTTCAGTAAAGCTATCAGCAATACTAAAACCGAATACAGCTGGTGTAACGGTGAATGCCAATAAACTGAGTGCACTGAGTGGTTAATGCACAGCTGGAGAGATAAAGTTATTCCAAATTATATACTGTTAATATGGTGCTGCATGGTTCTAATCCGCTGTGTGCTGTGAGAACAGCGTGTGTATGGAAACAAACAGGCTGGAGTTGTAAATAATCCTTTGAGTTGTTAAGAGTGGATTTCCTGAGTTAGCAATCTTCACAAAGAAGGAAGTTTTAAGTAAACTGCAACAGCGTGTCTGAAGACAAAGTTGGAGCTCAGATTTAGGAATCACTGTCTGTTAGGTAGCAAACAAAATACTAAGCACCTGAGTGCAGGTGCGCAAGACTTATGAAGGCTTTGTAGGAGGGGTCTGCTTAAAGGGCTAGCCCTGACATCACCCCCTCTTCAAGCAAGTGGTCCCTGCACTTGAGGTCGTGGTCTATCTGGGTAACGTCTATGAAAAAGATTCACTAGTCTGGGTGTGTGGAGGTTGGTGGAGGGTTCCCATGAATCATCCTCTTCAGTGTAACCCTTCCAACGTACCAGATATTCAAGCTGGCCATTATGGACTCGTGAGTCAAGTAATTTTTGTACTTCAAATTCATCCGACAATGTTTGAATAGAAATTGGTGGTAGGACTGGAGTAGTGTCTCTTAAAGTTCCAGCTGGTTTTAACAGAGAGACATGGAAGCTGGGATGAACTCGTAGGGATCATGGAAGATCGAGAGTCATGGCATTAGAGTTGATGACCTTCAAGATTGGGAAAGGACCGATGAAAAGTTTACCCAATTTCCTAGAAGGAACTTGTAGGCGGAGGTTCTTAGTAGATAGCCAGACAAGGTCTCCAACCTTGTACTCAGGGTTTGGACGACGTCTGAGATTGTAGTAACGGCTTTGGGTATCTTGAGCATGTTTGATGTTTCGATGGAGAGTCGAAAATGTCTCCTTTAAGTTGTTAGTGTACTCGTCAACCAGTGGTGATGGAGAAACTGACTGTGTAGAAAAAGTGAATGATGGGTGGAACCCATAATTGGCATAGAATGGGGTCATATTAGTGCTGGAATTGACTGAGTCATTATAAGAATATTCTGCTAAGGGAAGGAGGTCTGACCAGTTGTCTTGATGTTGGGTGCAGAAACAGCGGATGTATTGTTCTAGCCATTGATTAACCCGTTCAGTCTGTCCATTAGTTTGTGGGTGGAAAGAAGTGCTATATCGATGGGTGATGTGTAATTGATCACAGAGTTGTCTCCAGAATCTGGAGGTGAACTGTGTTCCTCGGTCTGAGGTGAGAATTGGAGGAATACCATGTAGTCTAATGACATGTTGAATAAATAGCTGGGCGGTCTCTGCAGAAGTAGGTAATTTTGAGAAAGGTATGAAATGTGCCATCTTACTGAAAAGGTCTACTACGACAAGGATTGTGTTGTTATTGTTAGATCTTGGGAGCTCGACGATGAAGTCTAGGCCTACATGTTGCCAGGGTCTCTGTGGGACCTGAATAGGCATGAGGAGACCATATGGTGAAGTGTTCTGAGTCTTGGATGAGGCACAGACAGCACAACTTTGGATATATTCTGTTATAGTCTTCTTCATATGTGGCCACCAGTAGTGCCTAGAGACCTTTTCAAGAGTGCGACGTATGCCCTGATGTCCAGCAGTTGGAATGTCATGGTTATGATATAAAATTTCCTGCTGTAGTGATGGAGGAACATATAATTTTGTATCACGATAGTATAGACCGTCCTGGCATTTCTGTAACTTGAGTTTTGATACACAATGCTGGTTGATGTCAGAAGATTTTAACTTGCAGGAAAAGGTGCTTGAGAGACCTATGAATCTTTCTGGAGGAATAATGTGTTGAACTTCAGTTGGAGTTCTGTAATCAGAGTCTTTTCGAGAAAGAGCATCAGCTTTGCCATTCAGTCTTGCTGGTCTATAAGTGATGGTGAAATTAAATTGGGTGAAATATAGGCACCAGCGAGCTTGACGAGATGAAAGAGTTTTACTTTCTTGTAAGTATTCTAAGTTTTTGTGGTCCGTTATGATCTGAATGGGTTTTATGGTACCCTCTAGGAGGTGTCTCCAATGCTCGAGCGATCTTCTTATCGCCAATAGTTCCTTCTCACCGATTGGATAGTGGGTCTCTGCAGGAGAGAGTGCCTTAGAATAAAAAGCTATTGGATGTATGGGAGAAGAATCTGAGAGACGTTGAGAGAGAACAGCACCAATCCCATAGTCGGAGGAATCGACTTCTAGGATATAGGGTAAGTTGGGGTCAGGATAGTGTAAAATGGGTGCTGTTGTGAAGCGTTTCTTTAGAAGTTCAAAAGCTGTGCTGGCATCTTTATTCCAAACGAATGGGTTATTGGTTCCAGTTAGACGAGTCAGAGGTTTGACTATTTGAGAGAAGTTCTTTATGAACTTCCTATAATAGTTGGAGAAACCTAGGAATTGTTGGAGTTGTTTCCTATTTTGAGGTTGTTTCCACTCAGTTACTGCGGTTACCTTTGTATCTTCCATCTTGATCCCCTGCAGACTGATGTGATATCCGAGGAATGACAATTCAGTGGTGTGGAAAATACACTTTTCGAGTTTCGCATAAAGATGGTGTTTCCTGAGACTGTCCAGAACGAGACGAACATGTTGAATATGATCTTCTGGATGGTTGGAGTATATGAGAATATCATCCAGATATATTATCATACAAGTGTCCAATAAATCCCTGAAAATGTCATTCACGAAGTGCTGGAAAGTTCCTGGGGCGTTGCACAGCCCAAAAGGCATAACCAAATACTCAAAATGCCCGTATCTGGTTCTGAATGCGGTTAACCACTCATCACCCTTTCTAATCCGTACCAGATTATACGCCCCACGGAGGTCAAGCTTTGTGAAGATTGTTGCTTGATGGACTCTCTCAATCAGCTCTGGAATGAGGGATAGAGGGTAGCGATTCTTGATGGTTTTCTTGTTTAACTCGCGGTAATCAATGATAGGTCTGAGAGACTTATCCTTATTGCGGACAAAAAAAATCCCTGCCCCAGCTGGTGATGTAGAAGGACGTATGAAGCCTTTCTTAAGGTTCTCATCGATGTAGTCCTTTAGATGATCAAGTTCAGGTTTGCTGAGAGGATACAAGCGTCCAAAGGGAATTGTTGCTCCTGGTTGTAATTCAATAGGACAGTCGTACTGTCTGTGAGGAGGAAGCGTCTCTGCATGTTTCTTACTGAAAACATCAGAATAGTCTGAATAGGCAGCAGGTAGGAGGTTTAAGTCGGTTGATTGTTGAACAAGTGAAATGTGAGAATAGCAGGATGATAAGCAATAGTCGGAATTGAGAGATACCTGTAAATCCTTCCAATCTATGGTGGGTTGATGCAACTGCAACCATGACAGTCCTAATACTACTGGAAAGAGAGGAGAAGGCAGTATATCAAACACCAAATATTCTGTATGACCTGTTCGAGTCTGTACCAAAAGAGGTTTAGTGTGGTGTAGAATCGGACCAGTTTTAATTGGGGTTCCGTCAATAACTCTAATGCAGACAGGTTTTTTCTTGCACTCAAAAGGAATTTTATTAGTTTTAACAATGTTTAAATCAATATAACAACCACTGGCACCGGAGTCAACAATTGCTTCAATGTTGATTTTCTGCTGCTGCCACTGTAGAGACAAATGAACACGACAGTAAATAGGGTTATAGGTGATTGTTGAATGTAAAGTACAAACAAGTGACTTACTTTTCTTAGACTTGATAAGTACAGGACAGTCCTTAACGGAATGAGTTGGGCTAGCACAGTACATACAAAGCTGCAAATTTCTTCTCCGTGTTCTTTCTTGTGAAGAAATCGGGCCTCTGATGATACCTAGGTCCATGGGTTCTTCAGTAGTTTTATGTGGAGGAGTTGAGTGAGGGTAGGAGGTGGCTGCTGTTGTCTGTGAAGTAGCATAGGAACGTTCTAGTTTCCTTTCTCTCAACCTCCTGTCTATTTGTATGACAAGTTTGATCATGGACTCAAGACTATCAGGCATCTCCATTCTCGCAAGCTCATCCTTGATTTGATCGGATAGCCCAAGCCTAAATTGATTTCGTAGCGAAACAGCGTTCCACTGTGAATCCGAACTGTATTGTTTGAATTCTGTGACATAATCTTCTATGGCCCTGCGGCCTTGCTTGAGAGCCCTCATCTTAGCCTCAGCGGTGAGTTGGACATCCGTGTCCTGATATAACTCATCCATACTAGTGAAAAAGGATTGTAGTGAAGATAGGATGGGGTCGTTATTTTCATAACAAGTGTCGGCCCAAACACGAGGTTCACCTCTGAGAAAAGAGACTATAGTGAGAACTCTAATTCTATCTGTACTATAAGTCTTGGGTTTGAGGGTAAAGAGCAAATTTCAAGCATTTTTAAATTGTCGGTATTGCTTCCTATTTCCAGCAAATGTTTCTGGTAGGGAAACCTGGGGTTCAGGGGACAACTCAGTAAGAGAAGCCCTATGACTAATGGTGTCTTTAAGTATACCACGGAGAGTTTGGTTCTCTAGCTGGAGCTCTCGTAGTCCCTGGGAGAGCTGGTCTACTTTCTGTGAAAGATTGTAAACAATCTGTGGTAATTCCGCTGGATCCATTATTTTTAGGCTTAGTATTATGTGAGGATTGTGAGAAACCCTTTGGTCTGAAGTCTCTTTTTGGTCTCAGTTGCGGAATTAATTGTTTTCTTAAAGGTCTAAAGATATTTTGTATCACTCGGGATGTTGTTACCAATATTGTGTAATGGCAACTGTGTTACCCTTGTGAGTTGATAGATGTTGAAATAGTAGATAGTAAGTTTCAGTAAAGCTATCAGCAATACTAAAACCGAATACAGCTGGTGTAACGGTGAATGCCAATAAACTGAGTGCACTGAGTGGTTAATGCACAGCTGGAGAGATAAAGTTATTCCAAATTATATACTGTTAATATGGTGCTGCATGGTTCTAATCCGCTGTGTGCTGTGAGAACAGCGTGTGTATGGAAACAAACAGGCTGGAGTTGTAAATAATCCTTTGAGTTGTTAAGAGTGGATTTCCTGAGTTAGCAATCTTCACAAAGAAGGAAGTTTTAAGTAAACTGCAACAGCGTGTCTGAAGACAAAGTTGGAGCTCAGATTTAGGAATCACTGTCTGTTAGGTAGCAAACAAAATACTAAGCACCTGAGTGCAGGTGCGCAAGACTTATGAAGGCTTTGTAGGAGGGGTCTGCTTAAAGGGCTAGCCCTGACAGAAGGGCATTTTATTTAAATCTTTCTCAACAGTTTGGACAAAGAATGAAACCATCTTATCCCAAATCATGAAAAAATCAGTGGTAGATAAGAAATGTAAAGACTTGGATCTCTCAGATGTAGATACTTTAGATATCTTGAACTCACTACTATCCGATGGGGAGGGTAGTGAGGTACATTTTTACTCTGAGATCAAGGTATCAACTAAGTTTAGGCCCAAATCACAATATATGCCCCCATTATCGCTGGTTCCAGCTGTTTCATTCTTTGTCCAAGCTGTTGAAAAAGATTTAAACAAAATGTCCTTCACTGATATCGTTAATGATAATTTGCGACCAGCTGAGAGAATAGCCCTTAATGAGTTAAAAAATGCCCCAAACCTGGTCATTAAGATGGCTGATAAGGGTGGGATTTTAGTTTTGTTTAATGAGTCTATGTACATTAAGGAAGTATTATGTCAACTCAATAACAAAGAACAGTATGAAAGTCTCAGATATAATCCTATTGAGAAGACTCAGACTGAGCTTCTGTTTATTCTTAATCAAGCAAAGTTAGATGGGTTAATCACTATTAAAGAACATGCTTAAGTAAAGTACCCTTCTAGTTTCTTTTGATGTTGAAGGGCTGTACTCTATCCCTCATGAAGTGGGTATAGAGGCATCAAAACAATTCCTTAATAGACGTGGCAACTTTTTTTTTTTTTTTTTTTATTGAGGTTAGAATAGTTTATACACAACAGTCTCATCAACCAAGATACAGTTCACATCATACATTATACTGACATGACATATCATTTCGAGCGAGCACCTCTTTTTTCTGTACATTTAATAGTTTTGCAATGTCCCCCAACAAACAGGTCGAATCAAGGGACCAGAAACTGAATAAAGCCTTTGAGGACATGTTAACGGAGAAAATAGTAGAAAATGGAACTTCAGTGTTTATGTAATAGAAACAAACTGAGGACTAGACATACATTATCAACATAGGGGAATATAAGGAAGGTACCTAGAATACTCAATTAAATGCAGTCAACATCAGATATGGTCAGTTGATAAAAGTGAGGTCTCAGAACAGTCCTCATTAATTATAAGCTTACTTATATATTAACACCGAACCATTATAAAAATACAAACAGTAATAAAACTATTATCCTGGATAATCTTCAGGGAACTAGGAAATCATAACCATAGTTAAATTTCCTATATTATAACCCCGGGAGCCTTTATACATACATACAGGGGAAAACGTAGTCATGGCTCTACGGGTTGGGCAGAGACTTCTTAACTCTGCCAAAAAGAAGTGCAGGGGAGAAAAATTTCCTCCCTAACCGCACAGAATTGATGGGGGGCGGAGGATAAGCCAGGAATAGTGTATTTTATCCTTGCTAACTCTCATACCTATTATTTAAGTCTACCCTATGATTGATAGGAGATTAATAAGGAAAATCCATATATAGCCATTTCCCAAAGGCTCACAAGAGAAATTATATTCTATAGGCGTTAGCTATTGCTAACTATAAGATAAGTGTATAACCTGAACATAACTTTACAAAACAAAATAGTTAAATGCCAATACAATGTTATCACCTGGAGCAGAGCATTATAATGGAGGTCATGTTTTCTAATTGTACTACCAGGACACGGGACCAAAACTTTGTCAGTGCAACAATCGCAGCTCCCCCAATTGAGGACCTACTCTTCCACTTTTAGGCTCAGTCAGATGCATATACAGAATTGGAAAAAAAACAACATCGATAGATATATCTAGATAAGAAGAGCTAGCCAGGCTCTCTCTAGGAGTTGGAGACTATATTCCAAGAAAATATGGGTGCAAAAAGTGTACTGTACATACTAATAAGAGCGGAGTCTCTGAGCTGCTTACATCAAATAGAGACCTAATCACCAAGGGGAGACAGCATATGAAACAATATGTATATTAAAGTGGCGTTTTTGGTGACCTCACCCAGTATACAATATCAGACATCTAGCCCAAGGGTTGCATCATAGGGAAATTTAAATCTAACCCTTCCTGTAGTAAGCTATTATTAATTCTTACTCCCATTAATCTAAAATGGTAATACAAATACATACCCTTTTACATAAATATTTCTGCCAGGCTTATGGTCTAAGGTGTTCAGCTAACTAGAAAAGCATAGTTAAGAGAGTTACAAGTATAGAGTCTGGATAGTTACAGAGCATATGTTTTCATGGAGTCAGTGCGCAAAAATAAGCACAAGCATATCCATATAATTTCTAATCAACTCAGCACAGCGGGTTAGGTGCGCAAGAGTTGCACTAGCATAATACGTCCATTCTATTTACATGCTTACAAAGAAATCCTCATGAATGCAAAAGTCTTAGTTTCAAATAACAAAAAGTTGTTTAATAGTTCCAAATATGAAGCCTAATTCGGAGTATATAAGAATCTGGCAGCATGTTAAAGCGTTTGGCATTCGCTGCCACAGCAAAACTGTCACCCAACTCCAACTTTTATATTAGTGCGGCCAGTCTCTCCAGGACCCAAATAAGTCCGCACAGGAGTGTGTATAGTAGAACAGCTGCATTGCAAACCCAGGCTTTGTAAAAAGAGTGTCCACCTGGCAGGGTAGTGTACCCCCGAAGTTGTAGTCTCCTGTTCAGACTGAGCCATGACACCTTCTCCCATCACCGCAGGGACCCCATCTAGTCGCCCTGACCATGGGCTGTGAATAAAGCTCCCGGGACTTCTTCAGATCCTTATAGCAGGCTCTAAGGAAGGGATTCAGAGACCATCAGTCACTTGTTATGGGCTAGCTGATAAAAAAGAGCCCCCAAAAGCCCATTCAAGCCAGGAGCTACAGCTATATGCGTCCAGATACTTTGGCGGCTTGCTCCCCCCCCCCCCCCCCCCCCCGTGGCAACCATTTTAAAAAACAATCAGAATTTGTTATAAAACTTCTTGAATTTGTTTTAAAAAACTATTGGCTAGATTATGAGTTTTGCGTTAAGCTGAAAAAGCAGCGTTAACAGGTCCTAACGCTGCTTTTTCACTACCGCTGCTATTACAAGTATTGCAGTTTTAGAGGCACCACACACTTCTTTGGCATTATCGCAAAACGACTTACGTAAACTTCGTAAACCCTTTTTTCTATATGACTTCCAAAGCGCTGGTATTACGAGTCTGTCCTGGGAGGCCAAAAAGTGAGCGGTACACCCTCTATCTCCAAGATTCATTATGCATTCTAAAATCAGTAGTTATGAGTTTTACACTACAACGCCGTAGAATAAAACTCATAACTAAAGTGCTAAAAAGTACACTAACACCCATAAACTACCTGTTAACCCCTAATCCGAGGCCCTCCCGCATTGCAAACACTATAATAAAATGTTTAACCCCTAATCTGCCGCTCCGGACTTTTCCGCCACTATAATAAACATATTAACCCCTAAACCGCCGCACTTCCACCTCGCAAACACTAGTTAAATATTACTAACCCCTGATCTGCCACCCCTAACAGCGCTGCCACCTACATTATACTTATTAACCCCTAATCTGCTGTCCCCAACGTCGCCGCCACTATATTAAATATATTAACCCCTAAATCTAAGTCTAATCCTTAAAACCCACTAACTTAAATATAATTAAAATAAATCTAAATAAAATTACTATAATTAACTAAATTATTCCTATTTAAAACTAAATACTTACCTATAAAATAAACCCTAAGCTAGTTACAATATAACTGATAATTACATTGTAGCTAGCTTAGGGTTTATTTTAATTTTACAGGCAAGTTTGTATTTATTTTAACTAGGTAGAAAAGCTATTACAAATAGTTAATAACTATTTAATAACTACCTAGGTAAAATAAATACAAATTGACCTGTAAAATAAAACCTAACCTCATTTACACTAACACCTAACAATGCACTACAATTAAATAAATTAAATAAATGAAATACAATTAAATAAATTTAATTATATTAGCTAAATCACAAAAACAAACAAACACTAAATTACAGAAAATAAAAAACAAATTACAGATCTTTAAACTAATTACACCTAATCTAATAGCCCTATCAAAATAAAAAAAAGCCCCCCCAAAGTAAAAAAATCCCTAGCCTAAACTAAACAATGAATAGCCCTTAAAAGGGCCTTTTGCGTGGCATTGCCCCAAAGTAATCAGCTCTTTTACCTGTAAAAAAAAATACAAAAAAAAAACCCAACAGTAAAGCCGCCACCCACACAAACAACCCCAAATAAAACTAACTATTTGAAGAAGATGCTCCGCGTCGGATGTCTTGAAGATGGACCCGCTCCACGCCGGAAGAATAAAGATTGAAGATGCTGTCTGGATGAAGACTTCTGCCCGTCTGGAGGACCACTTCTGCCCGTCTGGAGGATCACTTCTGCCGGCTTTGTTTAGGACATCTTGCCGCTTGGATGAAGACTTCTCTGGGTAAGTGAATCTTCTGGGGTTAGTGTTAGGATTTTTTTAAGGGTGTATTGGGTGGGTTTATTTTTTAGGTTAGGGCTTTGGGCCTGCAAAAGAGCTAAATGCCCTTTTAAGGGCAATGCCCATCCAAATGCCCTTTTCAGGGCAATGGGGAGCTTAGGTTTTTTTAGTTAGTATTTTATTTGGGGGGGTTGGTTGTGTGGGTGGTTGGTTGGTTTTACTGTTGGGGGGTTGTTTGTATTATTTTTTTTTACAAGTAAAAGAGCTGATTACTTTGGGGCAATGCCCTGCAAAAGACCCTTTTAGGGGCTATTGATAGTTTAGTTTAGGCTAGGTTTTTTTTTTTTTTTTGTATTTTGATAGGGCTATTAGATTAGGTGTAATTAGTTTAAAGATCTGTAAAAAAAATATTTTCTGTAATTTAGTATTTTTTTGTGATTTAGCTAATTTAATTTATTTAATTGTATTTAATTTAGTTAATTTATTTAATTGTAGTGTAGTGTTAGGTGTTAGTGCCCCTTTAAAAGTTCCTGTGTCAAATATAGTTAGTAACCCTTTCATTAGATTTATTTCTACAAGTATTTTCAATATTTGAATATAATGATGTGCACCTTCTGGATTAACTGTACATCTGTTTAATGCAAACATATAATGTTTGAATAAAAACTTGTTATTGAGAAGTTAAGTTAATGCAGCAAAAAAATCTTTCCAATGTAGGGGCGTTACAAAAGCTGCTCATAAATAGAGCCATATGGGTGTTGAGTATTTAGGAATTCCTGAGGAATTCCTGTGTAATCAAGGGATGAAACATGTGTTGGCTTAATAAGGTGACGTCACACACTTAGTGTTTGGTCTGTTGGAGAAAGGCTGAATGAGCTTGAGGAGTTTTGCACAAGACTGCACTGTTTCGTGGAAATTTCACGTGGATACAGAAGTCTTTGAGATATCCCCAGCACCTAGGTACAGTATGTGAGTGGAGAAATCCTTACCATTGTGTGCAGCTGTTTTGGGGAATAACTCTGTTCACTGGAGAATTGGTGACTGTTTCCTTTTTGAAAAAATAACATTGTTGCTAAACTGTTGCTTACAATACACGCAGCACTTTGGAAGTAAGCTTATTGCTTTTGTCTGTACACAGCATTACAAATAGTGATGTCCGGGGGGGCGGTCCTAGGATCTGTAGTGGCACACTTGGCGTAGGCGCATGTAAGGAGCGCTGAGGCGAGGGATAAGCAGGAGAACGCTGTCAGCGGATCCAGCGGAAGAGATCGAGAGATGGGAGACCAGTGCAGAGAGACGGAAGTGGCATTTGGAATCCACAGCCGATGGAGGACAGTCTCACTCCCTGGTCCCCGCAAGCGGCTAGATCTCTCGCTTGGCAGGATGGGAGGTTGAAGAGAGGCGGCTGGGAGAGAAAACAAGGTAGTGGATATTGGTTTGGCGCACTGATACCCTCTCCCCCCCGATAGGCAGCAGTAAGTGTTTGTTCCCTCCCAAACTTGCTGATATATTTGTGGGGGAAGGGATTATTTTTGCTCAGCTATTGCCCTCCTCAAGCACTCACACTCTGTGCTGCGAGAGTGGTCACCAATAAGGCGACTTGCTAGGACTTAAGCCATAGATAACAGCAATGGCTACTAAAGCCCCAGGAATCTAGGGCTGTGGAATGATAAGGGTTGTCTCCCCCCCCCCCCCCGTCAGCTATAAGCTTAAGCTCAGAAGTCAAGAATTAAAAGCAGTAGAATTACTAGCACATTATAGCTCAAAAAGCACACTGGAAGAACAGACACGCAGCCATCACAGAAATCAGCATGCTGGACTGCTGTTAAAAGGTCCAGCCTGCTCCCAAAGGCACACAGGAGTGCCGCTATGTTTGAACACAGATATACTGCGTCTAAGGTCAGCGTGCTGGACTGCTGTAAAAGGTCTAGCTTGCAACAATTGGCACAAGAGAGTGCCGCTGTCTTTGTGAGTACCCTGTAACTACTTTGTACATATTTTGTGACTGTCTTTCTATCGGATTTATACAGGGTTCTGTTTTCTTGTCCCCCTTGTATGTTTAATCACACTTGGAAGAACGCCAACATTTTCCAGGAGATAGTCAGCATGCTGAACTGCTGCTAAAGGTTCAGCCCGCATCTACTGGCATACCTGGGTGCCGTTGGAACATATGAGTACCCTGCATGGCCTTAGTCTAGGTTCATCCTCACTTCACTATGGATACACACATGTGGCGCCCCCTTTCTTTTTTGTCCCAACAGAATCGCTGAAGCAGAGATTGAGAATTGAGGAACACTCAGATCACGGATAAGGACTCTCCTTGAATCCTTGAAATATCTAGAGGAAGAAAGAATACCTACTTGCTACTAAGTCTATTTGGGGTTGTGCTGGCACGGAATCTAATTAAGTATCACACTTATTTTATGCAAGTTTTGAAGGACTGTCAGATTTTTTTCTTGTTTATTCACTGATTCAGAGTAATGCACTGTATAACTATTGTATGCTAGTTAGGAAGGTAGTATATTGGGGTAAGTCGAATATTTAAAAAATTTCCCTTTTTTCTTTTTTTTTTCTTCTTCTTTTCCCCCCTTCAGGTTTGTTACACATTAGAATTTATAGCACAATTACACACACAAATAGCCATCTGCTATTAGAAACAGCGGGACATGTTGGATTGTATTTGTTTGGAACTTAATTAAGTACTATACTTTTTTACTTTGTATGGTATATGCACTGAGGGGTTATAATTCCTATTGTATTTGTTCACATATCGGGTTTGAATCATGCACTATATACATCAGTCAGGAGGATAGTACTTGGGGTAAGTTGGGAAAAGGAGGAAAGGAAGAGAAATTGTTAATTTTTTCTTTTTTTCTAAGCTCTGTTTAAATACTAGAATTTGTAATACCAATACATATAGTAACTCTGAAGATAAAAGAGGAGAGGGTAGCAGGAGCACTGCAGCTGCTAAAAGGCTAATAAAAAGGAGGATAGTGATAGAGGGAGACATAAGTACTAGGAAGTCATATAGGGAAGGTAGGAACAGTTGTGCCACATCTCTTATGGATAAATATATCTCAGTGACCTCTGGCATTAAAGCAGTAAATATGACAGGGAGAAGGCAACAAGAGAAAAAGCAACCCAGACGAAGTACAGAACTAAGCTCAGAAACCTCGCAGGAGGTGGGGCCTGATTTGATAACAAATACTGAGTTGTTGAAACAAATGAGCACACTTTTTATGCTATACATAACACTATAGAGTCAATATCGCAGGAAACAAAACAAATATTGGCTAGGGTAGGCCTAGTGGAACAGCGCATCTCAGATCTAGAGGATAGGGATATTGAGAAAGATCAGGAATTAATAGGAATACGGAAGCAGGTTAAATTTTTAACTGATAAAGTGGAGGATCTCGAAAACAGATCGAGGAGAAATAACTTGAGAATAATTGGTATATCTGAAACCCTTCTAGGATTTGTTACACTTTGCAGCGGTTCAGCTACCCTCTATACTATGTATATCTGAGGGAGAGCAAGCTTTATCAGTTGAACGGGCACATAGGATCGGGGTCTTCAGGCAGCAGGAGGAAGGTAAGGATAGATCCAGACCTATTATTATTAAGTATTTAAACTACCAGGACAAGGTTAAGATACTAAGAGCCTTCAGGCTTCAAAAGAATGTTATGTATCAAAATAAGAAATTTCTTATATTCCAAGACTTCTCGCTTGAGACCTCTATCAGGAGAAAACAGTGTGCACCCCTATGCTCTCGCTTAATACAGGAAGGCAGATCAGTTAGGCTACTCTATCCAGCCAAAATTAGTATTAAAACTCAGGAAGGGTTCAAAACCTTTGAGAACCCACAAGAAGCAGAACATTTCCTTAAGGAGGAAATTAAAGGATAAGGCAATCTAAATATGGAATTGTTAGATAAAGACGAAGGGGGGGGGGGGAGGGTGAGGGAGGGATGCGTGACAGAGTATGGGTGTATAGGTTATTCTTGTTTTCTCCTTTTTTTTTTTTTGTCCTCTTCCTTCTCCTTTCTCTCGCTCTCTCTCGTTCATGGTTTCACCTCTACTGAATAAGCGATAATGACTGGGAAGTATAACATAGGCTCATGGAACGTGGGGGGCTTCACCTCACCGATTAAAAGGAAGATGGTCTTACAATATATGAATAAACTAAAAGGTAGATATAGGTCTATTGCAGGAAACACATTTGAATGGTATAGAAAGTCAGAAATTAAGATGGGGATGGGTAGGGGAGGTAGTGTGCGCCCCGGGTAATCGGAGGAAGAAGGGAGTGGCTATTTTGTTCAGGAAGAACATACAATACCAGATTCTCAAAAAGGAAATAGATCCCCAGGGCAGGTTCATTATCTTGAAGGTGGAAATTGGGGGAAAAATAATCATACTGTGTAACGTATATGGTCCAAATGAAAAGAAGGACCCTTTTTGGAACTCATTGCAAACCAAAATGGCTAGATTAGGACAGAACATTGTAATAGGAGGAGACCTAAATATGGTGGCATCTGAGATTATTGATAGGAAAAGGACGGGGAATAGGGAACAATTGGGAAATAGGGACTCTAGAATTTTTAAAAAACTGTGATACAACTTGGACTTATTGGATATTTGGAGAAATAACTTTCCGGATACCCAAGAATACACTTGTTTGTCTAAAGCACATAAATCACTCTCGCGGATCGACATGTTTTTAATTAGTAAAAACCTATTCTCTATAGTTCAAAAGACAACAATTACCCCAATTACAATATCGGATCATGCAGCAATACTGCTACGTTTAGTAGCAAATGGTAACAGCTCACCTGGGAATAAAAATTTTTTTCCGAAATACTTAATACACAAATCTCAGATTTCGAATTTTTTTATGCAGTAAATGGGATGAATATGTTCTCAACAATAAAGATTCGGTTAAGAGTAAGGAAATATTTTGGCAGGCCTTTAAGGCCGTGATTCGTGGTGAAATTTTGGCCTTTCTTGTTAGAAGAAAGAGAATAAATAACAAGTATTGGATGCAACTCACTAATCAAATAGTGAATAAATATCAAAGGTATTTGCAAAACAATAGCAATGAGAACTGGAAGCAATACGTAGATGCCAAAAAATAGAGGGATGCTTGGTGTGTTCTAAAAGAGAAACAATCTGAAATTAAAAGGAACAGTAAATTTATGTCTTATGGTAATAAAACTGAGAAATTTTTGGCCAATATGGTTAAGTCTCAAAAAGGATGTAAGCCTATAACAATGATTAAAGTCAAGGACAAAATAGTTAGTCAGCCCTCAAAAATCATTTAGGAGTTTCAACAGTACTTTAAAAAATTGTATGGGGATAGGGAGGTAGACCAACAGGAAAAGGAGGTGTTTTGGGATAATATTAAGCTACCTCAGGTAGCAAAGGAAGAATTAGGGAAATTAAATGCCCAGATTACCAATGA